>NC_136664.1:4781070-5041070 GCF_903797595.1 Erithacus rubecula
AGTCTGTCAGGGAAATGCAGGATACAAGCAGCATTTCCTAGATAGACTAAACCAGTTTACACAGGTAATTAGGTAAGGACAGGTCTTGGAATCTCAAGCTGTGGCTGTGCCATGCACAAAATGACCAAGGGAAAACTAAATGTGCAGTTTCACACAGCATGCCAGGTACACAGCTGAAGAGACAAAGTATTCTGTTCACTCATGGACTGTTCTGTTCTCCCTTGGACCACTCTGTCTTTCCTCATAAACAGGGGCTCCAGAAATTAATGTCTGGAAAGAAAGTGCTTCCCATGCTTGTGTCTGTAGAACTGCTTGCAAAACAAGTGAGTCCAAGCAGACATACGCACTCCTAATCTTAAGAAAGAAAGAGTAAAGGCTCATTCTGTTGGTAGATTATCTGAGGGGATTATCTCCCTGTGAGAATCCTGGTTAGCAGTGAGGGCTGCAGCAGTGCCTTTGAGCTGTGTCAGGATGTGTGGATGTGCTGGCTGGGCAGCTTGATTGGGATATGTTGGCTTTTTGGGAGAACAAAGTCCCAAACAATTTAGCATAATTAGTTTAGGTAGTGGCTAAAATAAATAAATCTATCCCACCACAGTGATTATTTACTGATTTTTTAAAATACTGAGGTCCTGATATTTCATTGCTTTGAAAGTTCAAGAAGGCACAGTGTGCACTTCTGACATTCTTTTCTAATTGTTAGAAAAGACTGATGAAAATGAGTGATATCTGGTGAGAACAGAAATATTAATGTGTTGTTCAATACAAGTTAAAACAGAGAAAGGCAAACAATAGCAGTGAGTCAGACTTTCAGAGAAAATAACTAGTACAGACCTTTAGTCTGGGTGACACTATCACAAGTCACTCAACTAGAAAAGTTCTCTACCAGAGGCCTTTTCTGAAGATGTCAGGGAGATAAAAATGCAGTTTAGTAGTCATATATATAGAGAAAAGGATCAAGGGAAGGTTTAGGCAAAACAAAAGAGGTGCAAATCTAATTTCAGATATGAGGAGAATGTTAGACCCATAAATAAATTATAGCTATGGAGCATTTAGAGCTGTAGAATTAATTATAGTCTTAATAGAAGTCTGAGAGCAAGTGCCTGCTGTGAAGGCATTACAGGGCTAATTAAGGCCAGTCTTGGAAACACAATGCTTAACAAAAAAGTTTTTTTTAATGACTTGACAATGCTGATGCAGAAACCTTGCATAAGGTTATGCATCCACCTGTGGAAAGGAAAGGTGGGTGCCAGGGACACACTCCAATTTTATTTTCTGTGTTGAACATCTATCCCAAAATTGAGGCCTATTTCTGTGGAAATGTTAAGTTCAGATTTGTTTTTCTGACATGTTTTCATATTTGTGCTGTCTCCTTTGGTCAAAATTGTTGTTCAGATTGGTCACTAAGAAGCTAATGTGGATGTATGGCCTATATGAACAAACTGCAGTTGGAATGTAACTCCAGATAGTTGGGGGATAAATGTAAAGGCTGCACTATTTCAATGTGTCTGTAGTAAGGAGTCATAATTTTTTTGAGTTAATTATTTTCTATGAGCAGGAGAAGAACTATTAAAATAGAATTTACAGTAGATTTTGTGAACTGGGTAGCAGGGACTGTTTTTCCAAAGTGTGAATTCAATTACAGGCTGTAGTGAGAAGTATGATGTTACAAATCTAATTGATGGGCAATTTGTTAAGGATATAGTAGATTTGCTCAGTTCTTTCATCCTGCAAGTACAATATGTTCTTGTGTAATTTTACTCAAGTGATGAATTTAAATTATAAGATTAGAAACAAATAGACATCTGTGGGCAGTATTGTCATACTCCCAAACCTGACATCCAGGAT
Organism: Erithacus rubecula; assembly: GCF_903797595.1. Lineage (NCBI taxonomy): Eukaryota > Metazoa > Chordata > Aves > Passeriformes > Muscicapidae > Erithacus > Erithacus rubecula. The sequence continues at coordinate 4,782,919 of NC_136664.1, forward strand.
GGGATGGTGGTAATAATGGTTGGTATAATTATGATTCAGTTCTGCTTGTTTATTTGTGAGAGGTTAAATGATCACAGACTGGCTGGAGTCTGGTGCAGTGGGTGAAGCGAGCAGAGATGTTGTCAGAATCATCAGTAAATTTAAAAATAGATTTGGGATTTAGTTGTGCTTACTGAAGACACTGTTAAGGCTGATGTAACTCAGTTGCTCTCAGCCAAGGTTCATAAACATCCTGTGTTCCTCTGAACCATTGTTGTGGTGCTGTGGCAAACTGACGTGCAGAAAATACTGCAGATTTTGTGTCTGCAGATAGTTGGATCTGTGCCACAGTGCTTTTCCTTTCATTTTGTTTGACAGTCTGGAATCTCTAAACAGGAATATTAGAATATCTGGACAGCAGTTGCTGCCTTTAGGTGCTGTTGCTCACAGCAAAAGCTGAAAATCAGTATAAAACCTTTTGTGTTCTAATTTCAGGAGAACACTTCCTCTGAGATGGAGTCGCTCACGCTGCCCTGCTCCCTGGGTTTCCTATTTTCTCAGCTAACATCTGTAAATAACTTTCAGCTTGTCCCTATTGATTCCCCATCTGCTCCATCTCCCTTGTTGCTCGTGTCAGAGATGGATGAGTCTCAAGGGGAGCACGAGAAGGCTGGAACAGAGCTCGTGCAAGCACCCACAGGGCAGGCAGGATGTTCCAGTTGGTTCCAGGAGGGTCCTTCTGCTGCCCAGAGAGTCTGGAAGCTCATTGAGGTCACAGAGGTTTTCTGCATACCCATCCTGAACAATTACACTTGAAGAAAGGAAAAACTAAGAGTTTACTGTGTGTTCAGTGGTAAATCATCTTCCTCTTCCTTTTTTTATTGTGTTTCCTCTCCAGGTTTTTGCTTCCCACTCATTGAATTCAGTGGCAAAACTCAAGTTGTCTGAAGTGGAGCAAGATCAGTTCCCATTCCAGAAGGATTTATAATGTAGTGATGATAATCTGACATTTAGTTTTTTATGTAATGACAACATGGTATGTTCAGGATTGTATTTACCTGTGAAGCCTGTTTGATGTTATGAAGCTCCTGTCTGATAATATTTTCCCCTATGGATGTGTGATTATCCACAGGCTGTGCATTTCACCGTGATATTATATTGGAGGGTCAGTAAACATTAGAACCTATTCCAGTCTGAGCTATGGACAGCTGTTGGTTAAATAAACATAACTTCTAGGTTTGACCTCAGCTATTTGGAAGGTGGCAATTTCCCTGGAAACTGGATTACAAGACTGTGTGTTAAGACTTGGTCTGGCACCACAGATACCTGCTAGATAGGAATGCAGATAATCTCTGAGAAAGGGAGCAGACACTGAGAGCTTTGCTGTGTTGATAGAAGGAATGTTTTTAGCTGCAGGACCAGCTTGCCTAGAAAGGCCAATGCAAAGGAAAAGGTTTGTGGACCAGGGATCAAAGCATGTACAGGACAGGAGAACCACACACTTCAGCAAGGCCAAGGTAAAAGCAATGCTGGAGTCCCCCTGGGCCAAGCAGAGCTCAGCTGTACCTACCAACAGTGGCAGGTCCAAAAGCATCATGTCCAGAGCAGGCTGCTGCCCAGCTGTGGGTGCATGCAGAGTGAATCTGGCCCATCCAGCTGGGGCTGCCCTGCTGCACATTTGCACAGCCTCAGCAGCGTGTGGGCAATGCAGTTGATGCAGTGGTTTCTCTGCAGATGTGATTCAGCATTCTTGTGAAATGGCCATTTGCTTGGATACCCAGACATCCAGCATTTGGAAAAATGTGTTCAGCCACTGCTCAGAGCAGCAGAGGCTCTCCTGCTGTAGGCAACAGGCAAGTATCCATGCTGGGAGAGCTGGCAGGTCTGCAGAACGTGCCTGGATCCAGTGCAGCTGGGACCCAGACACAGCTGTGAGTGAGCTCTACCAGGGAGATACAACAACTGAACTACTCCCAAACCTGCAGAGAATAACAAGATTAGGTTTCACAAAGCCTAGTCCTGTTGGGAAGGGCAGAAGAAAGGACTTTTGGATGGGGATCAAATGGAATAATACACAGTTTATTCTTATATTTACTTGTTCGTATTCAGTCCCTAATTGTCTCTCAAATTTGTCTATTCATCACTTGAAACTTGCCTATCTCAGCTTTGCTCTTTCTCATTCCTTTCTTTCTGGTTTCCACTTCCTCTGTGCATATGTAGATCTCAGCTTCTCCTTTACATGATTGTCCCATGAGAAAGTATTTCTGCAAGTTGCATTCCTTATTTAGCACTTTTTTTTTTTCTTTACCACACCACTAGAAAGGTGAGTCCCAGTGCAGTTAGGGATACACATGTCAATAGCTGGCTCTCATGAAAACTGCAAAGCTGAAGGTTTGCTGCATCTGTGTTTTGTTTTATTTTACTTTAAGCAGTTTAGTGTCTTGTACAAGTTCCTGTGAAAACTCAGGCTTTCAGTTCTTGTCTTTGAGTTTCTTGGACACCTGGAGTTGTTTGTGTGGCTGAATTCTGTAGTTGAAGTTCTTGGGTGAATGAATAATATGCAATTTATAAAAGGTGAAGCAACATGGATGGTAACCAAAAATAACAGCACAGAGCAGTTTTCCTGGCATCCATCCAGTACAGAGTCAATGGGAATTTCTCCATTGGCTTCAGTGGAACTTTAATCAAGTCTACTGAGAGAATACTGTACAAGTTGTCCACTTCAGACAGCAAGGTTAATAATACCTGAAGTCATAATCATCAGGAAAAAATACTGGGCTGAAACCAAAGGCCAGTGGAAAGCAGCTGTCATGGAAGGCTCAAAGGATTTTCAGGCACTGTGAGCTGACAAAGTGGCCCTGAGACTCACATGAGACTCAACCTGTTCATCTGGGCTGGCTGAATTTCACAGAGCACTTGTGGGATTGCAGTGTGTCCTCAGGGGTGGCTGGGTGTGATGATCTCTCCAAATGTCACTTCTAGTGGAAGGTGCTTCAGGTGTCATTGCACTGCCAGCAACATTGGAAAGCTGCCCTTGTTTTTTAGTTGCACTGTTCACAGTCATTAATGGAGACAAACCAAAAAATCTGTCCGAGTCATTAGCAACAAATTATTTTCCAAAGCATTTGCAAGATGCTAAATGTCTTGAGATGTTTGCAGAAGCAAGAGCAAACACTGAAAGCAAAATAATGAAAATTAAACATTTCCATGCTCATTCAAGATTAATGATGTCAGGGTTAATCACTGCCATATAAATACCTAAAAAAATAAAATAGATTAGGCAAGTATTTTCTGAGTGTTTGCCTGGCTATCTGGCTTTCTTAGGATCTTTAATTATTGACTTTTCAGAACTTGTTTCTAATTGACTTGAAATTCACACTATCGAGGAATGTCTAGATTTTTTGAATCACTTACCAAGTTTCTTTCTACCAAATGCATATGTAACACAGATTAATCAGCCTCAGATCTGACATGCAAGAAATGTGAAATAAAAATTGAGAAACTGTGATTAGACCAATTAGTTTAGAAACACTACCACTAAATTATTCCCTTATCTTAAGAAAGAGTGAGAGTTTAGTGCAGCACATGTTCTCTAGCCTCTTGTACCAGCTGGAAGACAGCATCACCAACAAAGAAAACATTTAGCCTGAAAAAGGGGTTAAATACTTCTAAAAAATAAAGAAATAGCCACCAGTAACCACAATTCACCCTCTGGATATTTTGCATAAAGTTTCTATTTATGCAAAGCTGAAAGATTAAATGTGATGCTCTGTCTTCAGAGTGCCTGGAGATGCCTACATAAAGTGATGTTATATTTAATAAAAATCTTACATCTATGATCAGTTAGATCTGAATATGTCTCACCTCCCAGTCACTTCTGTATTTAAACTAATGTTTAAATCACCTTTCTTTTGGCTTAGAACCTTATGATGCCTTCAAAGGGTTAGACTGCTGCTATTGGGCAACTTATCAGTGTATGGAAATGCATGCCAAGGAGTTTAAAATACTGTGCTTGTTGTAAAATGCTGATGTTAGGACCTAACACACAAAACATGCTAAAAAACCTTCTTTGCGTGATGAGTGTGTGTGCTGTGTTTGGTGTACACATGCATATAAGGCAGTTTATTGCTATTTTGCAATAGAGAAAACTGAAGTGCAGACAAAACTAAATTAATTTCCCACAGTCAGACAATGAGTCAGTGGCAGAACTGATAAAAGAAACCACCAGCCCTGATGAGGAGGAGGGAGCAAAAGCTGTGGCTGGGGACTTTCACAGACACAACACCAAACTCAACACAGATGGGGATGACTTCAATGTGGAGGTGGTCACCCTTCTCCAGTGTGTTCATCTGGGACTCATTAGTGGGGCAGAAGCTGCTGCTCAGCCAAATCTGATCTCTGCTCCTGGCCCTGGGCCCTGTGGTGCTGGGGTTGGTCTCCAGGGGTTGTTGAGTCACCTCCCTGCACCCACGTGTGTGCCAGGGGTGCTGGGAGAAGGGAAGGGATGGATGAGCAGTGAGTGCCAAGGACAAACCCCTTGCTGCTGAAGGAGGTTCCTGCCATGTGCAACCCGCTGAAAACCCCTAAACTGCCCTGTGATTGCCTTTGTTCTTTCAGTTATCCAGAACTGTGGTGTTTGCTGATCATGACTCAAGTTTACATTAAATCAGGCAATCTTATTTCAGACTGCAGCACAGATTTACTTGTCTTCTAGATAACCCATGGAAATACCAGGTACAATTTTGTAAACAGAGCATTTTGGATTTTTACAATGAGAAGTAATTCACACAGCACATCTTTGTCCTGCAGAGACTTTGCTATAATTCATTGCACAAGCACTGTAAAAAGTCAGTAATAAAACACCAAGGTGGTGAATTGAAATTGGAATTTTGAAGAATGAACTCAGTAACATTTGCTACTAAGACAGAATTAATTTGTATTAATATTTCATTAAAATAAATTTTCTGCCTTTCTTTTAGCTCCAGGAAACTTTTTTTCATGAGGTGCAAAGTGTAAATCAGAGATCTTAATCAGAAGATGCAAGTGTTTCTTGTGGCATAAAATTAAATTGTTCACATAACATGGCTAATGCTAACTTACTAAATTCATTGTTCGGGCAAATAGAGTGTATTTAATAAGAAGCTAAAAAATTTAACAAGTATCTTTTTTTTTTATTTATTTTTTTATTTATTTTTAATTTAAATGAAAAACTGATGATTTCTTTTGCTACTGGGTATGACCAGGCTCCAACTGTACAGTATGTCCCTGTACAATTGCTGCTCCAGGCACAGGTTTGAATCCAGATTGTTTCCCTTCTCCCAGGAAGAGGTAAAATATACTTCATCCTTCTCCAGGAAGCAATGCATTCTCCTCTGGGCTGATAGCTTAGCTGGTGAATGGAAATGTTTTCCACATTGCAGAATTGCAGCAGGACACTTTTGGGAGCATCTCCTGTGCTCTCCCTCCACTGCTGTGGTTATTGGCTGAGTGCAGCTCCTCAGACCTGGGGCTGGATTTGTCAGTACTTGGTGTTGTGTGGCAGCACATGAAAACCAGAGTGGATGCTCCTGTGGGAGGGCAGAGTCAGGAGAGCTGAGTGTCAGTAAAAGATCTATCAGATTATGTTGCTGCTGGGCTGGAAAAGTGGCAGAAAGAATGTAGCAACAATACTTCATGCAGAAGAGAAGTAAAAGCCCTTTATTAAAGAATCAAATCACACTTATATAGAGTAGATGGTGGTAGCAAGGACAGAAGGGATTTCATTGGTGCAAGGCAGGTGACACCCCTGGTAAAGATGATTTCATGAAAACATCACGTCTCCCACGCATCCAGCAGGTGCTTAATTGTTGTTAGAATTCTGTCTCTTGTGTTTTCCTTGAGCAGCCTAAGAAAATCCAAGCTGCTTTTTCCCTGGCTTTCACAAGATTACTTCTCCATGGACTGTGCCATTGGATTGATACAATAAACCATTAATTGTTCAAAAGCTATTTTCTTTCTCTCACAAACCAAACAGACATATTGAAAATTAGAGCATAGTAATGTACTGGCAGCCCTGCTGCCTCCTTTCACATGTCACCAAGCCTTGCAGCAAACAATGGTGTCATCCTCTCAGATGTTTTGGAGTGCTTTTCTCCCATCTCTTTATCTGCTCTGCAGCATCTCACCTGTCTTAAGCACTTAGGCTGCAGCCTTTCCTGCCTTCAGTAATTTCCATCTGCACATCATTTCAGGCTGAATCTCTTCTGTCCTCCAGTAGAGCTGATGTTTTATACACACTGTAACTCTCAAAAAAATCTACTCCCGATTGTCTTTCACACTTCCTCACCCAGTTTCATTGCCAGTTTAGTGTTTTATTCCTGCCATATTTATTACAAGATGGCATACAGATGCTCTGATCCTGCATATATTATGTTGCCCATTTTACTGCTTTTTATTCTACTGGATTTTATCAGGAATTACTCCATTATTCATTCATATTTTTCTCTGATAAAATATAACCTACTAAAGGATATTATCTAGTTGGATTTTTTCAAAGTCTTGTATTGTCTTGCTGAAAATTTACCTCTTAATTCATGGAGAAAATTACCTTGTTTTATGAACTTTCATCAGTTCCTTTGAGTTTCCTAAAGAAAAATCCAATACATTTCAGTAAAATGAAACTTCCTTAATGGAAAACAATGAGCCTAATTCAGTAATGTTATTTTATTGTATCTTGTATAGAAATGTTTCATGTCAATTCTGTAAATAGAGGTTGATTAATTGCACATTGAGAAACCATCCATTTTCCCACACAGTTTAAATTAGGAATGGCTGCTTGGATCAGCAAGTTTAGTCTTCTGCATAAGACAGGTCATGCAACTCTCTTTTATTTTGCTTTGTGTCCACAAACTTTCTTTATTGTTGGAACACCACCATATGCTTCAGAAAAATGATGCATGTTGTTTTTTAAATTACCCAGTATTGGGAAATCCACCACAAAATAAGTTTCTCCCATGGTTAATTAACCTTGCTGCTAACAACATGTGCCTATTTATAATCTGACTTTTGTGGCTTCAGATTGAACAATTGACTCTTATCCTCCTCTTTTTACCAGAAGACCCTTGACAAACATCTTCCTTGGTCAGTTGGAACTCTCTTTGTGACTGTGTGGCAACCTGAGCAGCCATTCCCAAGAACATTTAGGCATTCTCCACTTTGGTACCATGTCAAATTCTAAAAAGTTACTTCGATAGATTATCAAATTACTGAGTAACTCCTTAGCTCTTGGGGACAAGTTTGGATCACCACTGGATCTGGTTATTTTTTATGTTCCTTCTTTCTGGCTGTGTTCCATCTTCTTGGCTGCTGCAGTCAGAGGGAGTCACTCACCTGCCCTGGAGATGCTGGAGCAGCCCTTGAGCTGTGCTCAATTTATGGCTGTGAAACTTCTCAGGGTGAGTGACCCAGCACAGTCCAACCAGACAGAGTTAGAGCAGCTCTGTGCAAACATTTGAAGAACTGCAGGAAAACTTAGTAAAACTTTAGATAGGGAGAGCCCTATGCTAAAAAAATCACACACACACACACAAGCATGACCTAAAATGCTACCATATTTTTATACTTTTAAATATAGTGATTTAATTTAGATTGCTAATGAATGAAAATTTTATCCAAGACTTTTTTTTTCCAAGAATCCTTACTTCCACTGATGGTACTGTCTCCAAGAAGAAACACTTTCTTGCATAAACCATTGTCTGTGGGTATGGGACATTCATGGGCTGGTCAGGAATAGCTGCCTCAGCCTGTTATTGTTGGGTTCTATTTCCACAGTTAAATTGGAGAGAAACTTTTGCATTTATTGATTTCTCATTCCCTCTTTCTAGAGGCAGGTGTCCCTAGTGGGGTATCCCTGTAAGATCCCTGTTCTGGGAGCACTCCCATTAGGGATGGGGTCACTTGGCAGATCCAGAGATACCAGACACTGTGGGGCTGCTGGAAATCTGGCAGTGCTAGGGTCAGACACATTCCTCTGTCTGAGTGTCAGCTGATGATATGAGAATCAGGACAACCTAATTTATATTTGCCTTTGTAAATTACTGCAATTCCTGTGATCTATCCCTTTTTCTCCAACTTGTCTCTAAAATTTCATATACATCCCCAACAGAAAGTATATGGAAGATAAAGGAGGGCTTTAAAACAAACTGAGCAAGTCTTTGAGATTTCAGTTTCACAGTCAATTTAAGAGATGCTGTTGCTGGCCTTGTACCCAGCCTCACCCAGTGTATGGAAGTGGAGCCTGTGATGTGCTGCTTTTGTGCTTGCTGCATTCATGTTCAAGGCATTCTTTGTAGGACTGAAATGGCAGTTATCTGACTCACCTCTGCAGCTGATATTCTGTACCTTTCTGTACCTTTCTGTGCCATCTCTGTTAGAAGCTCCCACATCAATGGAAGGAGCAATATTATCTGGATGAAATGTGAATGTCACAAGAGTGGGCTGTATCAGGCCATCTTCTAGTTCTGCATTTTTAGTATTCAGACTACATTGTTGGCAGCAGAAGGCAGGCGTCTTCCCGAGCAGGGCTGTTGCAGTCAAAGCAGAAATGCTGACATGTGTTAGTGGCATTCCAAGGATGTTTAAACTCACATCTCTGTTACATTTGAACTTGGTTTTCCTCTTTGGTTCAAAGGCAAATTGAAGTTGAAGATTGTCATTATGATTTTGCTGAAAATCCACATAAGTTTCAGTGCTCGGTTTACTCTTGTTAAAGACATAAAATTCATGGCATTGGTAATTAATAATATTCTTCTTATTCGATTATTAGGGAACCAGATAACTCCAGTGTAATTTTATTAAAGCTCATAGAAAATAACATTTCTAAAACACTTTTCATTAAAGACCAGAGGTGGTGTAAGGCAATGTGCTGTTAACCCACGTGTGCTTAGCTCTGTGATGTACATGAGTGCAATCAGAGCTGAAGTAAGATTGAAGAGCTTTGAGTTTAATTCCTCCTTTCTCACAGATTTCCCGTGTGACTTTGAACAAATCACTTCCTCTTTTGCTTCTGCCTGGAAAACGGAGAGAGCAGGATGTTCCTGCCTCACAGGCACACTGTGAGCATGGCATATACTTGGATACTGTGGTGTGGGGGTCTGCAAAAGTATGTGAAGACAGATGTTATTGCTCCTCAGCAGCAGCTTCAGCAGAGAACAGCCTGCTCAGTTTCCACAGGACTGAGTGAAGAGAATGTGTTTTCTGCCTCCCCTTTACTTCCATTCTTTTTTTTTTTTTTTTTCCATTCTTTTTTTTTTTTAAACTTTATTTTTAAAAATCAGCTATACTGTATATGATCTGATTATTTACTGGTGTGGATTTGAAAAGTAGTATCAGTGTGAAGGATGAAGGTATGTGAGGATGTAAGAGAGCAAGACTTTCTTTAATCTGAGATCTGACAAAAGTGGACATACTTCTCCCTCACCTCACTCCCATTGTCTCCTGTGGCAGCCCCTGGCATTGAAACTTATTGATGAGAAACACTGATATAGAGACTTATTAAGAGATAAATCAGCACTCACACAGCATCCAAACCGTGCACAGCAGGGAACATAATAGACAGAAATTAAGCCTATTGCTAGGAAAAATAATTCAACTATAGTGAACTCTTAGCAGTCAATTTTAACAATCATGAAAAGGGATAATTCTACCCCCAAAAATGGGTGGCTTCCACTTTTTGCTGCAGGATATATAACTGCTTGTTTTACCCAAGCAATTCACATGACAATTTCCCAACCAGGAGATTTCTCACACCATTGCACTCTTAATTTTACAGAGCACTGGTTCACTGCCTCTGCCTCCTTGGGTACCTTGCACCACTGCTCCTCCATGGTGTGCAGTGTCAGAGCTGAAGTGTTTGTCTTGCAGCATAAGGCACTTGGCATTGAGACCATTGTCTGTGGCAGTAAAGCCACAACAGAGTGGAGCTGTGCTTTTATTTGGGATTTAGATGGACATTGCCACAGCAAAAATGTATATGGGGAAGAAAAAAATAAGAGCATTTTAAGTCTTCCTAGTACCAGATTAAACTGTTTTAATACAAATGACTTAAAAAATGTGTGTTGATTTCCCCTTTTTGTTCAGGAGCTTGTGAATATGTGGTCTGATGTTCAGCCAAGGTGTTCTCTACAAGTCTGATTCCTGCACAATCCTAATGTGTGTGGTGGGAATTTCTTGTATGCACTTTTCATCAAGAGACAACTGAAGCCTGAGATTTAGTGACTGTTCAAAATATACTTGAATTCCATGGAAGGATGGCTGTCAGTCTGGGTTGTGACCTGTCTGCTTTTGTACAGAAAGTTTGAACATTGACTTGATGTAATTTCTCCCCACAGCATCCATGCTCCCTCTTTGAAGCCACTGTTGGGGAAAAAAAAAAAAAAAAAGGGAAAAAAAGAAAAAAAAAGAAGAAAAAAGTAAAAGAAAAAAGAAGCCTATCACATTAATTGGTAGGATATTTCAGGTTTTTGGAAGGAGTTTTTTGAAAATCTGCCAGACTTGATATGGTTTAAATGTAGTTTGGACAGATGTCCTTGACATGACTTTTGATAGCCTGCTTGTATGCATTGCATTGATATATGTAGTTGACCTTAGTTTTGCTATTTTTAGCACTGATAGAAAACAGTAATTTCTGTTTTCCATAGTGTGGGTTGTATTTTATCTAGCAAGAAGTCTTAGGGGGAGAATTATGATTGCCAGTTAAACTAACTGATATAGCTGTAAAAGTGGAGAAGCTCTCAAAAGAACAGTCTTACCAATTAGAAAATTAAAATACCAGGAAAATCTTAGTTTCCCTTTCCTTCCTAAGTCTGAGAAAATGTCTCTTATATCATGTAAATAATAATTTTCTCATGTAGCCATACATCATTCCATATGCTCTGTTAACATGTTCATACTTGTTCCATCTCAAGGCTCTTTTTATTAATCACTATACACATGTGGGATGGCATAGATTGAGATAGCATCAAATGGATATGTTAAACTGTGGCATCAAAACGACCATGAGCTGTGCAAACAAATCCCTACAGCAGGTAACTAATGTATACAACAACCACTTTACTTCAAAAGATGTCTTTTAGCTATTGAATTAATTTTACATTTTTGTTGTTTGCTTTACCAGAAATGAACATATAATTAATTCATGTATGTTCTCCTAAGCATTCCACATCAGTAACTTGTAGACAAATGAGAAAGCCTTCTTGACACTGGAACAGCTTCTGGGTTTGCAGTTTATGTGGGCAATTCTGGTATTTCTAATGAAGCTGCCACTGCTTTAGTCATGTAGGACTCCCATGATTGATACAGAAGAAGGTTATTCTTTCCCTATTATGAATAGATACATCTATTCCTTTACCAAGGAAATTGGATACTGCATCACCTTGCTCAGAGCTTTTCAGGTCCTGTTTAAATTGTAGACTATCTCTTAACAAAATGCACATGACTCAACTCCCATTTTTCTTGCTGTTATGACCCCCACCTCTGACATTCCCAGGGGAACAGCTGCCCCTTTTGCTCTCTGACAGCAGGGGAAAATCATGGTACCTTCACCCATCAAGTGCCTCTCCTTGGTTTTGCTGGTGTGGAGAAGATGGAGAAGCTGGAATAGAGCTGTGAACTCCTGGAAGGGTTTGAGTTGGGTGGTGGGCAAGGGCACCTGAAAGCTGAACAAAAGGGGCTCAAGAACACTCAGAAGAGCAACCTGAGCTCCTGCTGAAGAGCTTGCTGCCATCTCTCTACACTTTACTGCTGTTAAAACCTACCCCACTCCTCTCCACCCTGTGTCTACAAACCACAAACACCTCAGAGATGCTTTCTCCTCCCAGAGGTACCAGACCCCTCTGCCTGAAGGTTGCCTTGCCTGGTCACACTCACCAGTGGTGCTAAGATGAGTAATCAGGCTGTAGCCTAATGTCTGAGCATTCTCTCTCTGCCCTCTGATTTTTCCCTCTGATGCTGTTAGTAAATATTTGCATCACAATAATATTTGTACCTATTATTTTAGCAAACCTGGTGGGGCCTTTACCTCTGAGACCCAGAGCACTCTGCACGCTGCAGCAGTGACTGCTGTGTCAAGAGTCACAGCTTTCATTTCAGTGAAGTGATGCCAGCTTACATTATGTTGTGTGAGATTACAAAGGAAGATTGGGATATTTTATTACACTGTCAATCAGCCTGTAGCCCTGCTCTCATCTGAGCACTGAGCCCTCTCCCCTCTTCCTCCTCAAACAAAGCAAACAGAAAGCCAGGGTTTTTGAAAATGTTTATCATGAAATGTGTGAAGCATAGTGACATCTTCGAATACAACAGAAACCACATGCCAAATCAGTCCTATTGTGAAGTAAAGAGAGCAGGTGGATTTCATGAATATATATGTGCATTCACTGGGCATGGCAGATTTTTCTAAAGATGATGATGAGGGTAGATCAATACAAAATAGGTGGCAATTCAAAGACTTTCTTTAGAGCAGAAGTTTTTATTGGAGAAACATAATAATTAGTTCCCACAACCCATAGCTGCAGACACTGACTGTTCTTCTAATGAAAGATGCTACAGATATCGGCTGCAAAAGAATACAGAAAAATTACAGACACTGACAAAAGGGTGTATTTTTCATTTACTAACTTTATTCCCTGAATATTCCCTTGAGTTACCTTGTTTTGTTTACAAGAGCCTCAGGGGCGGAGGAGGGTGGTGCATTGCCTACATGGGCAATTACTTTACATACTCATTTCAATCATAATCCATTCAGAATGATAAAAATGAAATCACATGTAATTTATAATCTAGAACATTGCAGCTAGAGCTTTTTAAATATTACAGCTGCATCGTGGTTTGACATAATCCCTTGCAGTCATTCAGGCTCTTCTAAAACCAAAACACATTTATCCATAAGTGACAATTACATCTCCACTTTTTTTTTTTTTCTTCTGAAAATTTAGTATGTTATTATGATTTGGGGGCTGATCTTGTGTAAGTAATGATTGCTGGTTGCATATAAAGCTGTTTATTTTCAGACCCCCACCTACCCTGAACCTGTTCCATTCACTGTCATTTGCTTAATGCTGCTAATTAATATGAAATAGCATGCCACTGTTAGGCAGTTAAAAAGAAAGATTTCAAATGGAGCTTAGCCAGTTGTAATGGCTGTCTTGTTAATACTGTTGTCATGTGCTCCAAAATGACACTGAACAGTAATTCCACGCTGTGAGTATTATGAGATGAGTGGCATTTCATTCTGTGTTTAGAAATCCCAAACCAGCATGAGATGATTGTGTATTCCTCCTCCACACAGGGAGAGGAGTTCCCCTAAACCTGATGTGGAGTGTAATTTCTTGGTTATTGAGTTGTTTTATTTCCAAAAAAACATTGGTGACAGAATCTCAGTAGCCTGATGCTGAAGTACAGCTGTAGCACATTTCTGAGCAAGCTGCTGCCAATTCAGTTTCTGTTTTGTCCACAGAAGCTGATCTCTTCTGTGTGGTTAATTGCCATTATCTTTTCTTCATCTCTCACAATCTGCAATGTCCACTTGTTTTTTATAATTTTGTAAAACAGTGCGGCATTATTCGCTTTGGCAAAATCATCTGGGTGTGCTGAGTCTAAAGCTGGCAGTGTTTGGAAAGATTCTGATTTCAGCAGGCTCTGGATTGTGTGTGAGTGTCACTCTGTGCTTCCCACTGCCAGCTGAAGAGCCTGTTTGCTTCTGGTTGTAGCTTCTTGTTTCTCCTTCTCATAGCAGCCTCTTTTCAGGTCTGGTGCTTTATAAAATTGCATGATAATGAGGAAGTCCAACTCTGAGGTTTTCAATTTGATTTAGTTGGATTATTAGGCAAATTCTCTTTCCTTCCTCCCTTGTTGGTTGTGCTTTCTTCAGGGACAAAAATGCTTGACCTCTTCATGGAGTGAGTGATCACTTTCAGGGACAGAACAGAGGATCAGGGCTCCCCAGCTGGGCTTCAAAATGCCAATATTGATGCAGTGAGCAAAGTACAAGTCTGGGGAAATACCAAGTAGTAGGTACTTGATACTACCTTTAAAGGGTATTGCAGTTCTTGGTATTGCTAGACTCAGAGATTAAAAATCTTGAGTTGAATGTTAGAAGACAATCATCCGTTTTTCTGAAAACACACTAAGTGCTTGTTCTTTTATTTAAAGTTTCAGATTTCTGCAGCTCCTTCATGTGTGGCAGAGACATACTGGTAAGTAATGTTTTGAGATAATTTGAGAGGTGTTCCTGGAGTGCTGCAGCTGGGCTCATCTCTTACATCTGCTGACCTGAATCATGCTACTTTTCAGAGTCTGAATTGGCCCTTTTCCTGTGGCATTATATTACATATGCATGACCACAAGACTCTGGGCTAGTTTTGTCCTATTAATTCTATCCAAGTGCCTTCCTCAGCTGTGCCCTTCTGCCTGTTGCAGTCACTCTTTGAACCTGCACATCATCAACCACACTCCACTCTCTCTGTGGGTCAGGAAGTTTTTCCCCTAAACCTTTCCTCTCGTTTCCCCTACAAACATCCTCTACTTCTGTCCTTCATACTCACCTTTGTCTTTGGGTTTTGTTTCCAGACTTGGCAAGGTCAGCTACAGAAAGCATCCATTTTTCCTGACCTGCTCTTAACAGAAAGCTTTGATATAAAAAGCTTTACCTGATGCTTTTGGTTGTTGACAAAGAGCAGAGTAGAGCTGATGTGCTGCTTGTCCCTGGAGGTGTGGAGAAATGGGGCAGGCAGACAAAAGCAGAGCTTAAGAAGACATGAATAGAACTGCAGAGATGTTGACCATATAAAGAAGAAATAGGAAAAATTGGATAGATCTTTTGGATTCAAGTTCACCCTGGCCAGCAGAACTCTGTTTACAGGGATGAGAAGTATGAGAGGCTGAGAGGAGTAAAAAGCCAGGATTTCTATATTTACAAGTCTAAGATGGGCCCTGAGTTGGTATTGTTGTGTTGAGCAAAGAAGAAGATGAAAGGAAAGAGATCCTGATGAGTTTACAGCTTTGTGTAACTTTGTTCTGCAGCACAAATCCACTCACAAGGCAAACGTTTCAAAACAAAGAATCCAAACAAAATCCTAATAAAATCAGTCTAACATTGCAACTGGCTTAAATCTGGTGGAGCTATATATTCTGATTAGATCCCTCTGCCCAACTCTATACTTAATTAATTTGATAATAATGACACTAATTATCATTCTTGTACTCACTTGACATTATTGCTTCTTCCTCCCCCATGTCTCTTGGTTAGTGAGTGTATCCTTTGCAGAATGTACCACAGCAGAAGACAGCATAAATGACTGAATAGGAAAGAAGACAGAAATAAACTTCACCTGGTAATGTAACCCATGTTTTCAGGCTTCCCACATGGTATGCTTAACTTTCTAATTTGATCATATTTTTATGTTTTGAATATTGTATGAAGTGGTCTAGATAAAAATAGAATGAGAGCTAAGTTAAGTGGCAGTATCATATTTTAACTAGTTCAATTTTAGCTGGTGACATAGCTGGGTTTTGTTATTTTTAAAATCTTTTTGCATGAGAAAAAAGCAAGACAGTTGGACTTCAACAATTTGGTAAAAAATCCTAAGTTAAAAGCAGCAGCCACATCCTTGTAAGCTGTCACTGTAAATTGAAGGGGGTTTCTGTGAATGATTTGTATTATTTGTAAAAGTGTGTAATTTGACTGTTTGTCTCTCACAATAATTGAAAATGGACTATTTTATAATAATAATAATAATAATAATAATAATAATAATAATAATAATAATAATAATATCTCATTGCATTTCTTTGTGTGTACACAAATGGATGTCACCTCAAGGACTGTCATATGCCCAGTGTAAGAGGTTAGGTGTGGTAACATGTAGGAAACACTTCTGAACAGGATATTGGGAAGACTAAATGAATCCATACAAACAAACTTTCACTCTTTTTTGTTGGAAGATGTAGAGATACCTGTGTCTCTGCTTTCTTGCTAAGATACTATATCACATTTTGTCTTGTTTCTTCCTGTGTTTCAAAATCAATATTCTATCCACAGTTTTGGTTTTCTTATCTGCTGTGTCTTATCTGCTGTCTTTGTGGAGCTGGACAATGAATTCAGTCCTGAAAAGTATTTGCAGTGCAGAGTTTTTAATAATATAATTTTGGGTGGTTATTAAAAAATAAAAGCATGCCATTTTAATGAGTGAGTTCCAGGGTTGTCAATTTTTCACTGAGAAAACCTAACACAATGACTGACTTTATATTTTTTTCATAATACCATACTGAAAAATACCTACTGAAGGCCATTGGGAAGAATTTTATTTGTGTTTTGTGTGGCTCTTACCCAGTAGAGAAGCTCTGCTTACAGCACCTGAGACCTGTTAAAATAGCTGCTGTATCATCCCTCCAAAAAAAAGGCAACACAGAGATGACAAGGGAATGTTATTATTTTCATTATTTTATGGATGGAAAGACAGGCACAAAGAGATTTTGGGTTCTTCTTTGTCATGCAGGAAATATGCTGTAGAGTTTGAAAACAGCTGATATATTCTGAATTACAGCACAGTGGCTCAAGCCAATAGTCTTTGGTTATTTGTAACAAAAATGGCAATGCTAATATCAAGTTGAATTCATGTCATCATTTTCCCAAAGATATTTAAGTGAAAACTCAGGCAGAGAATGTACATTAAAGCAAGAACAGTAGCAGAAAGCAACAGGGAATTGTATTTTCTGTTTTAAAATACAGAAGCATAGTTTTTCGAAAATAATTCTCATCTATCACAGGTACAGAGCTCTGCTCCTTGTATGTGTAGCATTTGTTTAGTAAATAGTGAATGTAAAAGCCTTCTATAATATATCTTCAGAAAGAGCATTCCATTGTTTTCTGCACCTATGGGGTGTCCTGTGGGACACAGACATGTGTGAAGTGGGAGGTATTGAAGAGGTGGCCACAATTTCAGAGTTCATGCTGATGCCACGTGTGGAAGGGAACTAAAAAGCTGAGTCAGCACAGGACTGAAAGTAGACTTAATGAATAAGTTCTGCACACAGATTCATTAATTAGCTTGAGCACAGCATCAAACTCATACAGTTTTTGGGGTTCAATCTCCACAACAAGGCTCAGCAGGGGCTGCTGTCAGTGTGAGCATCTCTGCTCTGTTTTTCATGGCACAGAGCAGACACAGGTCTGTTTTCCTCTCAGCCTGTGCCTTGGGTGGGTGACAGAGGGACCAGTATCCTCTGAGAGCCCTCGGCCAGGCCTGGTTTGCAATAAACCTTCTCAGTCCTCAATTACACTGTGGCTCCTGGTTTTGAAAAGGTGCGAGCACTAATATCTTCAACTGAAGGCAATAATGCTGCAGGTGCTCAGTGCACCTCAAATCAGTTTATTCATTCAATCAGCTCTTGCCAATTCTTAGCACTCAGCTCCAGGAGTGCCTTTCTGGCATGTCGAGACTCATTCCCATCCCTGCCTTTGAAGATTGTTCACACTACGGACGTGTGGGGCTGGAGGTGGGTCTGGAACCAGAGTGCTCTTGTTCCTCCCTGCCTTTTGGGGGCTGGGATGAAACATGATTCAGAACCTTGTGTTTTGGAAGATGATGTGTGTAAAACCGGTCTCTCTGCTTCCATCAGTGGGGTTGTTTGAAGAACAGACTACTTCATCTTTATGCCCAAGTCTATGACAAATGAAACAGAAAGTGCCACCTTGCTTTATTGGCTGACTAACCACTGACTAACTGGTTATGAGCACATACCTTGGGACCTCACTCTGGTTTTTTAGAACCTCTCAAACTGTTTCTTTCAGTTTTCTTTCTGACTTTGAGATTAAGCCAGCTAAATCTGCCTTTAAGACTTTTAAAAGTTGGGTGGACTAGCTCAAGAATGCTAATTTTGAAATTATTTCAAGTTGATAACTCAGGTGTGGTTGAATCATGATTGAGTAATTTCTTTAAGGACAATGATATCTTGGGTACCTTATGCTTATGTACAAGCACAAAGAACAAGAATCAAACTCTTCCAAGCAGGGAAGAGATACTGGAAGATGACTTTGTTTAACCTGTGCCACTTCAGAGAAGCCTGAAAATTTTCATTCCTTCCAGACTGGCTCTGTGTACCTTGCTTTACAAAAATAGAGATGTGTTTTGCAAAGAGAGTTAGTGAAAAATTCTCTTGAAGATTTTCAAGATCAATTTCTTTGAAACTTATTTTCAGAATGTATCTACTGTCTTACTTGTCATTGGGAGAGTCCATATTGGTGAAATACTGCCTGTGCTAGTTCCATACAGGAAGACATAGCTGGCAGCACTCAAATAAATTTAAAGACTTTCTTCTTTCTTCATAAATGGGACAAATTTTATGACCTATCCTTCTACTCTTTTAAAATTTATTCTGGAGGTTCTGGACTATGTTTGGGTCTCATTTGAGCTTCCACATGCTAAATAAGATGTGGAGCAACCTATGATAAAATTTTAATGAGCAGCACAGTCATACTATCCACAGGCATAGATCACACAGCCTAGGCTCATGGTTAGAACTACACACATCTAAAACAGATGCCTTTTTCATCATTGTCTCTATGTTACTCTTCTCCAGGGATATAAAATAGCATTTAAGAATTCTCCCAAGGGTGCATTCGTGGAGCAGATAAGACAATTTCTTCAGCTAGATTGCAGCTGTAATTCTTTTCAATTGTAATTGCTGGCTGGAGAGGTGCCTGCAGGCCAGAGGGATGCTGTTCTTTACATTAGTGTCTTTGAAAAGAAAAGGAAATATAAACCCAGTGGTTGTTTCTAAGGCTTGTTTTTTTTTTCAGGTGTCACCACGTGAACTCAAAAAGAGCAAAGCATCTTAGTAAAATAGAAAATAAATAATAATAAAACTACCACAGCTTACTTCTTGTGAAAGTCTCTTTAGGGTCACACATTTGTGCTGGGAAAGCTGTCCCACATTTGGGAGGCTCTGCTGCAGCCAACTGCTCCTCATCACAGTGTGCTCTAGGTGGGAAGATAGCAGGTTTCTCCCTTTACTGTTCCTTTATTTCTGTGTTGATTTGTTTTTATGGCAAAGAATGAAATGTTCTCTCTCCAAACTTTCTGACATTTGGCAGGGACGAGGGAAGGAAGTGCCATGCCAAAGCAAATCCCTGTGCAAAAGCTGCAGAGGATGTATTATTTTTACCGTTTTGTCCTGAGAAAATCTGTGAGATGGTGGAGTCATGCTGCAAGGGCTGTTTCAAAAAGTGTCCATTTGTGTAATGACAAATGGATTCAAATAAATGGATGTTGTGTAATTAACCAATACTTAGCAAAACTGTGTTGTGCCACATCTGCACTGCTGTAAGTTGACTGGATGCAGGTGCAAAGATCTGTGCCAGTCCTGAGGCAGAGCAGAGGCCAGTGAGAATTAACTAAAAATCTTGCCAAATATAATATTTATTAATTTTGCACTTGCTGAGGGCCAGCTCTGCAGCTCATTGCTGTGTCACAGTTTCCAGGCAATCTATCCTGCAGCATAGTCAGCTGGAAGCCTAAGGCTTGAGCTGAGGAGCATTTTGTAATGTTGAATATGGAAAGGGAAGGGCAGGGCTGCTGTGTGACAATACAACAGCTCATGAGGACCATGCCTTGAAGTGAGGGCTTGAAAACCTTCATGGCTTTTCATGTTGCACATCCATGTCTGGTTGCTGGGCTGTGCTGAGCGATTCCCCAGAACACTGATGTGGTTTTTGGTTTGATGTAAGACTTACTGGGTGAATTTCTGTTAACTGTGTTAGGAGCTGATCAAAACTCTGGCTTTGGAGGGTGAAAGGATGTAAGACACTTTCAGAAGTCTAAAGAGAATCCCAGATTTGGGCCACTTAATAAATGGCACATTTCCAAGGAAATCAGGCATTTGTCTTTCCCACTGCAGTCAATGAGAACTTCTGGCAATCTGCCCAATTTGAATTTGGGTTTTAGAAATATTTACACAGGTTTCTATTTTTAATAAGTTTCATCTTTGTTCTTCTATCAACTATTACATTAACTGCAAAAAAATCCAATCTTTTGAGATCAGTTAAAAACTGCTGATTTGACAAAAGCAGTTTTCCCCATAATGCTGCATGATGCAAGTGTGGTTAAATCCAGTGGCCTCATTCTGGTATGAGAAATAGTAGATTGCACATGGCATATCCATTTCACTCAAAGCCTGATGCAGCCAGCCTTGGGCTCATTAATCCACAAATACATTTTCCCTGAAAAATGAGTCTATGTAAATTTTAGAGCTCAAAAGTACAATTCAGCTCTGAAAACAGTTTGAGAAATTCACATGATTAGTTTGAGGGATGAGGTGAGTTGTCATTCCTCAAAGAAGAGGGTGTTTCTGTACTAATAAATTACAGTGGTGGTTGGATTTTTCATGAAAATTAGCAGTCATGTTGTTTCATATACAAGAAACTTCATCAGGAATGTTGGTGCTGTGAAATGAGTGGGAACTTAGCTTACATAATGTTTCTTGATATTCCAAAATTAGGATTTTTTACATCTCACAAAATGAAATCAGTTCAGTTGTCTGTTGACTGCAACAGAGATTTATTTGCAAGACCCAGTATGGGCTGGTTTGCTGAGTTTAGTCTGCATTCTGAAAGATTTGTTGGTTAAAAAGACTGGTTAGAGGGTGGTGTAGGGAATTAAAAAATGTACAATGAGATGCTGTCTTCAGTTTGAGCTCCACATGTGCAAAACAGAACAAAAATATGAAACCACATGAAAAAAATTTAAAATTTGTACACTCTAACTTTTCAAGGAAAAGCATAGCTATAGTCACCAATCCCAGCTGAATTCCATTTGGAGAATGGGGAATGTTTGGAAAATGTTAACATTTTTATGTCAGGTGGATGTGAGTGGAAAGCAAAAAAGTCTCTACCCATTTATACCAGCAGACAATGAAAAATTATTCTCTTTCAAATAGATAACAACCTTACCTCATCCTAGCAATACCTAAAATGGTCTGGAATGGCTTTTCATTATCTAGCTTAAACATCTGAAAAATGAAAGGCAAGAAGAAGAGAAACAGGAAACCAGTTCCTTTTGATGGATGCAGTTTCACTTCTAACAACACTCTGGAAATGCACATTCTCAGACATGTTTGCCCAATAATTTTCAGAGCAGAGTCCTTGGGGGTTTTCCCAAATGACTGCTACATGCATTAAGAGGAACTGGTGCTTTTCTCCCTTTTCTCTTTCCCGAGGTACATATTTGAGTGCAGGATGCTTTGCCCAGATCCTTAGATGCAAGATAGGCAAATACATACCACAGCTGAAATTTGCCCTGCAGTGATGCTCTGTGCAAGCTGCCAGCACAGTACCTTATGTTGTGTAAGGCCAATTTAGGTCCTTTATGTGGTTCTTCTGTTGTACAGAAGAATTTATGTAGATGGTTCCACTGGGGTAAATTTTCATTATTTGCAAACAGAAAAGATTCTGATTTCATTGCTGATGCAATCCCAAACCATGCTTAAGAAAAGCTACATCACATACTCCTGTTGTAGTTCATAAAATGCTAATGTCATCTGATATTCAGTGTCATTATTTCTGCCTTGAATGCTTTGGCTGTGGCTTGGCACTGCCAGTCTCCCAGGTTTTAAGAGCAGTTCGATGGGATGGGGAGACAAGGTTCTTGGGAGAGGTTTCTTTCTACAATAAAAACACCAAACTAATGCCTTATTACTCAGAAAACATCTAAATAGCCCTGTGGCTTCTTTGACACTGGACAAAGTACCTGGCTGCTCTGTGGGGATAAAAGGAACAGTCAGGGGTATTCTTCAGCCTCATGTCCACCTCAGCAACCCCCAGCTTTCTCAATTGGATCAAAAAGGAGGATGGAAAAATAAAACAAAAATTTGGTAATAAAATATGCTACAAAAGCAGGCAGTAAGATTTTAGTTGGTTTATCCCTGTACTTCTGCCTGTTACAGAACTGTAAAGGGCAAAGACCCTGCAGATCATTTAGCATAACTGGACTTTGATCTTGTTTAGAAGCTGGGAGTTTCTCTGAGCACTAAAATTAAGGATTAGTTTTAGTTTGATGGACTTAAGACATGACCCTTTCATGTATTCTGTGTTACTCCATTCAAACAATTATTTAAATGCCTGGCTTGTTTATACCTTACAAAACCATTGTTTTGGGAACATTTTATTGAATAACAAGACAAAACAGAAAAGTTTATTTAAAACTGGAAAGATTTGGACTTCATCCAACTTCTGAGTTTAGCCTGCTCGCTCAGAGAGATCAGCAACAATAGGCCCCACATGGTAAAATACTGGGGTGGGTTGACCTTGCCCAGATGATATTAGCAAATGGTAATGACTGGAAGTTCATGGACCACTTTAGGGAAGGCTGTATGATCTCAGTGTGTTTAAGTAATGCTACAGAAATCTTGACTTTATCTGCAATGGTGTGGAAAACGCTTGTATCAGGAATTTGGATTTGATCTGTTAAAGATGCAAATACTGACTCAGTATCCCTGGTGTAATTGCAGTAGAAGTTTTCTAGATGTTAAATACTTCAAAGTCATGCATACATAAAAACCATTCTGCTTCAGAACACATTTGCACTAAGCTTGCTGCCCAACTAATTTTTCCAATGCATGAAACCATTGCAATTCATATCACAATATTATTTAATGGCACAATGGTGACGATTCCATGGAATCATCTAGACTAAAAATTACAGAGTTGAACTGCAGAGGTTAAAGGATTCAGATCCTTACAGAAGTTAAATGTCTCCAGTCCTGCAGATACATGTGCCTCCTAAGCTTTCCAGATCATGAGACACTTTCAATGACAGCTGGAACCTGCTAACACCTTGAGCAGTTCTGTTGTATTTTGTGTATTTTGTTCTATTGTATTCTGTTGAGGATGACAAGAAAATTTCTTCACTTCTATCAATATGTTGCAAAGTGCTTAATTTTGCTGTCTTTCTGTGCTGGCAGAGAGAGATCATTAAGGAAAAATTACATATTTCATTTATCTCAGAGAAATTATTTACAAACTTCTGCAGGGTTTCCTGTGGATCTTACCCTTCCCCACAAATAAATAATGCTGCAGTTCAGCCACTGCTTTCAATTTGAGGAGAATTGGGATCCAACAGAGGATGCAATCCATGGGACAGTAGTTAATACAGCAATTTCTATAGCAACTTCCAGCTTCTATTATTCTCCATAGGTGCTTAAAGTCTCTGATGGTAGAAGCCTGAGGAGACCTGGCTTTGGAGTGTATCTGGAAAGTGGCCATAAAAATAGATATATTCCTCAATTTCACCACTTGCATGGCATGTTGTTGCCAACATGACAGACATTAGGTGGCAAAACCACAGGCACACTGATCTGTAGAGGAGTAGAAGAGTAGTAAGAAAGGCCCACAAAAAAATGCTGACCTTGTTTGCAAGTAATGGAAAAGGTCAGTGCCAAAAGCAGCTCCAGTTAGAGTTACAGCTGGACAAACCTGGCAGAGAACCTGCTGACTGTAGTTTTACACTGCTTAGCTAAGAAGCTGGGAATGACTGAGGATCACTTCCCAACAAAATGGTGAGAATAAATGCTGTGGCCACAGGTGGCAATATAAATTCCACATCAGTGGCAGTAAATTAAGTCTTCTGCCCTAGCTGTATATCTGAAAATCATGAGGATCAAGGAGTCCAGGCTCTACAATTCTAAAATAAATAATCACTACTGTGTTTCCACCTAAAAGGTAGAAAATCCATCCATTGTTGAAATTTTGTTCAGGGCTCACTGCAGCACCAGACCTTTCTTTCAGGTGGCTGTCCAGCAACCAACTGACTTAAATCTTGTTTCAGTGTTTTTTTAGATCTGTGAAAAGATACAGACCATCACTCTAGGTACAGAAGTATCTTCTAATAGTAGTCACAGAATGTCACTTCTCTCACACTGTGCCATCTTCCTTGCCAGCACAGAGTGAAGAGTAAAGAGTCAAACTGAGTTTCTTCTTGGCAGGATTTATGTTGCCCAATTTTAAATACCTACAACATAGATGTCAATGTAAGAGCTCATTATCCAAACTCCCCCTGCAATCAGTGGAGAGAAATGGGCACTTCTAAGGCAGGGCTAATCAATAATTCACCAAAGAAGGTGAGGGAAAGCACCTTTTTTTTCGTTTGTGGAGTCTTAGGGAATAAATATTCTGGATGTGAGAGTTTCCAGTCCTGGTGATATATGACTCAAGTCTCTAATCCTCTTGTTAGGTAGTTGCAAGTGTTTCAATGTCAACATTAAAATCCCTCCCAAATTAATAACAATGCTATTTTTCTAGTACAAGCAATAGTGTGCCTTGTTTATACTTTCATTGCATTTAGAAAGTGTGTTTCAAAGTAATGTATATATATATATATATATATATATAACTGTATTATAGACTTAGTGGTAGTGCTTGTAAATATTTCTTAGGGCTGTTATGCTGTTTTAGAGGCTTTGAGTAAATATATGCCACTATCAAGAAGGAGCAGCAAAGTTAAATAGTAGAGCAAAAGGAGGCTTTTATAAATGAAAAAGCATCTGGCTGAAAATGGAAGGTGGAAAAAGAGCATAACCTTGACTGGTTAAATATAAAACCAGACCATATATAAATATAAAACCTTGGGCAGACCTAAGAAGATTTTGAGGAACAACTTGCTAAAGGCATAAAATTGTTGAAGAAAAAAACCCCTTTTCTCCAGAGAAGAGATTCTGCCAGAGAAGCTGCACAGCCAATAGATGTGTAAAATACACATGCATGAAGAATGACATAGCAAAAAACTGAAAGAGTTATTTGCACTGGTGTTCACTCTGGGGGAAAGTTTGCTTTTCCTTTATGGTGCCAAAGCTGAAGACTGTCTTGTGTTCAGGTAGTGGTAGAAAAGATATTACAATATATTGAAATGAGAAGCAGATAGAACAGAGATGAAATAATTTTTTTTATTTTTCATTAGAAGGAGAACTGGTGCTTTCCTCCAGACATCTGGGTTGGGAATCTTCGCTATTTAATACATTCATAGCTGAACAAAAGAATTGACCAGGAGCAGTGAGTTGATCAGATTTTCTGGTGTTAAATTAGTTTTGAAGATTTTAGTCAAAATTAAATCTGAGAGAAGTCTTTGGACATTAATAGTTCTCTGAAAATGCACCTCAGTGCTTTGACACAGTGAAAAGGACTAAGAAATTACTGGGAATAATTAATAAGGAAATGGAAAATACTATAAAAATTGTTGTATGCCAGTGTACTCAATGGCACATTTATATTCTATCTATGCTTATAGAACAGTCATACAATCACTAAGGTTGGAAAAGAACTCCAAGATCATCAAATCCAGTCTTTGACCAATGTCACCTTCTCAACTAAACCACAGCACTGAGTGCTATGTCCAGTTGTTTCTTGGGTACTTCTGGGAGTGGGGACTCCACCACTACCCTGGGCAGCCCATCCCTATGCTTGACAACCCTTTCAGTGAAGAAATTCTTCCTGATGTCCAAAAAATCAATATAGAATTAGGAAAGGCAGAGAGGGTATTTGGAATGGTCAACTCTGAATGGCCATGGAAGAGACACTAACAATCTTAAGACTCCTTAGTGTGAAAAGAGAGTGCTCAGAAATCCTGGGACTGATACCTTCAATGGCCAGACAGTGGTGGAAATGTTCATTTCTCTGAGCACAGCACCTCCAATGCACCAGATAATCTGGTTGTGCTGCAGATTGAGAGCAAGCAAAAGGAAGTACTCATTTTACACAACACACAATTAAGTCATGGGATCCATTGCTACAGGATGTTTCATATGCCAAAATATATATAGGCTTAAAAAATGATTAGACAATTCATGAAAGAAAGGTCCATTGAGGGCTACTAAACAGGAAGATGCTGATGTAACCTCCAGCTCAGGAAGTCCCCTGACTGCAGATTGCCAGGAGCTGTGAAAGTTGCTGGGGGAATGCTCTTAGAGTCTTTTTGTGCATCTGGTACTGGTCACTGCCCTCCAGGGAACAGGGAGCAAGCAGAGGTTAGTTTCTGCTGTGACATATTGTATTTTGGAATCTGTGCCTTAGGATATTAAAACTGAAAGAAGAACTGAATTTCATTTTCTTTCTTCCTGCAGTTTGTCTATTTCATGTGTTTCACTCAATTTTGGTGATGACACTGGATGCCTTTTCAGTGTGTTTAGTTCACTGTGTTGCAGTGTGTTTAGTTTTCTAGTTATCCACTGCTACTAAAATCAGAGGGTGGGTGTCTGATACTCCTGGCCAGTATTGCCAGATAAGAGCAAAGAGACTACCAAAAATAAATGGAACAAAAAAAAATAATAAGGATATTTCTACTAATTCTGAGTTCTGGATTGGTCTTCTACCAATGTCTTTATTTGAAATATAGCAGCTGATTTTGGCTCATTCCTAGTATTTTAACTGAGCATCTATTTCAAAACAATGCAGGTGCCCATTCCTTGGGAATTCAGCACATTTATAGGAGTTTCATGCCTATGTCCTTTTCTGGGGGGGGTTTTGAACTCTTCAACTGGAACTTATGAAGGTGTGGTGAGTGTTCCTCCTCCCATGTTGGGAATTCTTCCCTAAAGGCACACTTACAACAGGAAGGAGCAATTATAAAAATTCTGTTTTAGGGAAAATCAATCTAAATAGGAGTTATCCAGAATAAAACAAGTTCTGTTTGGTGGTAGTAGCCAAGTGTACTATTTTTATCTGATGGAAATGTAATGGGAAATCAATGACTGGACCATTCTTTATTCTTTGTATTTTGCTGCCACACTAATGGAATCCCTGAATTTACTCAGCCTGGCTGCCAAGTGCCACGTTGGTGGAGGAGCAACACAGCTGGGAAATCCAACCCCAGGAGACAAATATCAGATGGAACACACTGACATTTAGGCACTCTATAACTAATTACAGAGATTTCAAAAATGACTACAAATAACAAGCAAAATAGCAAAGAGAGACTCACAATTGGTGCAGGAAGTTGATAATTTCTAATTAAGTGAAGACTCTACAGCTTTCTGTGGTTAGAAGTGTAGGTCAATATTGTAACAACACGTTGTTTTTCTTAAGAAGATTTTCACTTTAAACCTACATATAGAGCCATAAATAGCAAGTATTGTGCTTTCCTGAGTAATCTATTGCTTTTACCATTTGTCAGTCATATAAGCCTGCTGTGATTAGCTGACAAGGACCCACAGCTCAGGTTAGCCAGCAATTTTCTCTTTTTAGTAGTAATTTCTATTCTTAGGTAATTGCATTAAAAAATGGTATTTTTTATGATAATTTCATTTCAAATCTATGTGATGCTCATATTTAAACTGAGAGCTTTTTTATTTGAAAGAAATGGAACTGGAGACACATTTGCTGGAGGACTAACTTTTTTCCAATGTAGAGAAATAACTATGAAGCTCAAGGAAGGTTGTGTCTCCTGGTGGTTTTATTTTTTTTTAATTTTTCAAATTGCTGCAAATATTAAAAGTTTTTTTTTTTTTTTTTTTGCATAAAAGTTGCCAATACCAAATTAATGTTAATTTTCATAAATTAGCAAGTATTTTTATTTACAGAGCAGTGCTTTATTTGTTCACTGCTAAAGCTCCATAGAAACATAGAACATGCATTTAAAATCCAGCTAGATTTCTCCTTTTTCCATACTCCTATTAGAAATGTCTTTCAGAATTTCACTGGTTATTAGAAACATCCTTTAGATTTCTGCAACATATTTATGATTAATGCTAACACTGTCTTTTTGCTTAAAGATTTCTTCTTATGTCCCACATTTAGATATGGAATCAGTAGCTGCATCTTCTTAGCCTTTAATTTTACTTGGGTGAAAGAAATCCCAGTCCTTAAAACTACTTTTAAAAATTCTTAAGACAGATAATTTTCTACCCCATCCATCTGAGCAGGGTTGTTTTTTAGTGAACGTGAAATATTTTTTTTCCTTAAAACCAGAATTGTTCCATTGTCTAGATAAATTCTGTTCTGCCCTGTGTGCCTACAGAGCTGCTGTGTTCATCTGACTTCAGTGTCATGTTTTTCTTTGCACAGTACTTGATTAGGTTTGCAGAAGGGGATTGAAGTGCTTTCTTTGCATTATTTTTGAAGATGGAGTTGCTTGAGTGCACAGATAGTTCCTAGTTAACATGTTTCATCCTTGTAGCAATTATGTAGTGACAATTAGCATTTCAGATATTTCTGTATGTTCCATTGACAGGCTCTGAAGTTTCTATGGAAAATGATGATTATGAGCCCATCAAAATAGCTTATAATTGCTTTCCTATGTCTCTTATTTTTTTTTGGAAAAAAAAACTATGAGAAAAAGCATCATGATGCATTATTCAACTGTGCTTTTTTAAATTCTAAATGCACATTGGTGTCCATCCCCTGAACTTAGGTTGTTGCACAGAAAACTGGTGTGTCCTGAGTATTCTTGATCTGTGTAGCCAAACACTTGGCCACAGTGATAAAAAGTGATCTGGGTCCTTTGTGCCCCTTGTAGGACATGCCAGTGCTGACAATCAGCCCTTTTCAGAGCAGAGCACAGCATTGGGGATGCTCTGCTGCAGCCACCCAAACCCAGAACACTTGTGAGGAAAGCAGAGAATATATCAGTGTCAGCCCAGTCTGCAACAGCCTCATCCAGCTCTGGGCCCTGTGCCAGATTTCAGGGGTTTCATTGCTTCAGCCTTGTAATGGATAATGGCACTGCTGCCACCAGCTCAGGAGGGCTTCTGCTTTTAAAGGATGGGCTGAAACTCTGCCACAGGGTCAGAGACATTTTAGATAGCCAGATGATGTTCTTTAACCTTACCCTGAATTTTCCTTTCCTTAGTGTATGGATAATGGTACAATTCTGATTAAAAAAAAAATAAAAAAGTTATTTCAGTTTGATAAAACCTCTCACCTGCTCAGATGGATGGAGCAGCAAATGATCTGTCCTATAAACTTCTAAAAGTTTACTTAATTAGTATGAGACCAGTAATAATGAATTAATTTAATGGGCAATATCAAGCTATTTCTTCTTTTTCCAGGGTTTTTGTTGTACTTGTCCTCCAAATCAAAATTTAAACCTCCCCATAATTGGGTCAATCATAAATATTTATACGTGGATGTTCTGGTGTGTCCTAGACTGGGGCTTAAACTTTTCTTAGGAGAAAAGTGAGAATGTTCTGTAAGAGGCTCCACATCAATGATGACAAGGCCTGGCAAAATCTCCATTAGTTTTGATGAGACTGGGATTAGATACTAATAAATATATTAATATTTGGATTTCAGAAGAGATATGAATAGTTATTGATATAGATATTTTAAGGAAAAATTTACTGAGTTTTAAAGAAAAGTTAGTATCTTCTTTTGTATTTATTTAACCCTTTTTTTCCTGGAATTTTGCCAAAATTTCTTCATCTTACTTTTGCTATAAAATGTTATAATCCCCACTAATATATAAAGAAGAGACAACTTTTTATTAAATTACCAGTTTTTAGAGTACTTTCTCTAGTTTCCTGTTCCAGCCTCTTGCTGTCTTGCCTCATAATTTTGATGACACTTTCTCCATATGGTACCTGTTTTTTAGGGTTTTTTTTTTTCTGAGCGATTTGCTTTTTTTCCTCTGCATCTTCTCTTTTGCAGTGCTTGTTTCTTGGGAAGTTGTCTCCAATCGGGACACCAGAGGGATGTTTGAACCTTTCCTCATGCTCTCTGTATTTCATAGCCCCCAGTTCTTGCTGTGTCCTTGCTGTGGCACCACAGCAGTTTTCCTGTGCAGATCAGGGTCAGAAATGCTGCCCACAGCCAGGTTTTGCAGGCTTGCTAAATGTTTTTAGCATTTTATAGCACTCTCACAGCTGCTGGATGTGACACCAGGGGCCTGAGGTGATGCTGGGGTGATGTGGCACCTAGAGATTAAATAAAGTAGGTGGGGTGTTGTTTCACACCCCCAAGGAGTTATTAATGGTTTTAATTTGTGGGCAAGGTTTTAGAAAGGGGTTTTCTGTGGTGCCTGGACTACAAGATGCAGAGCTCAGCTGTAAGGGTTAACACAGCCATGCCAAAATCCTTGCAGATTCCTGGAGATGAGAACAGGGAGAGTGTCCTGGTGCAGCCCTGAGCTGCAGTTTCCTGAGCCTGCAGGGAAGGGAGGGGAGGGGACGGGAAGGGAACATGACTGCCAGTGTCTTCTGCTGGGAGGCTGCCAACAGGAAGCAGCTTTTAAATTTTTTTAGCTCTTTGTGGAAGGCTGAGCAGTTCCCAGCCATTCCAGCCACCTTTCTGGGAAGCACAGTCCTTCCTCTAGGCAGCCTGGAGGAGAGGCTGAGGGGTCTTGATCTGGATTTTCCTCCTTGGCAAACATGACTAGGAGCTGCACAGAACTGTGTTGTGCCCACTTAAGAATATCTAGAATGGGATGTGTAGGCTTCTGTTTTATTTTGGGCTTTTATTTTGCCTTTAATTAAAATTTTCTCCAATTCTTGATCTGCTCTGCGCCATCCAGGCATCCACAGATGGAGAAAGTGGCTGAGCAGTGCCTGGAATGAGATGAGGAGATGGAGGTCTCCACATCAGCTTCTCACTTCCCTGCAGGGTGACAGAAGAAATAGATACCCATAGGATGAAGCTGTGGTTTATTAAAGTAAATTACTTTTTTGGGTTTTTTGAGTTATTTATTATTATGCTTTTGCTCAGTTATCAAATTGGAAGCAAATGGTGGAAGAATTTGCTTTGCATGTAGATGAGAAAGACTGAAAGTACTTCTCTTCTCTGTGGCACTTTGTGTACAGTTTCCTTAAGCCCAAATGGCTAATCTTTCCATAATGAACTTGAGCATGTCTTTTCACACGAGTAGTTTCAGTGACTTTAGTGAGATTTCATGCATTAATAAGTGAGCAAGAGTTTACCTTTGAGAGTACCAAATCCTTTTGGAAAAATCCTATAATGTTTAAGTAGAAAAGAAACCAAAGAATTTATAGATTAATGACTCTAGCTGAAAGAACCTAAGGGAAGGTTTTCATAGATTCTCTGAAACATCTGGTAACATTTTGCTTTAATGTTTTGTTTACATGGGGTTAATAAATTGAGCAGCAGCAATAGGAATTGTAGGGAAGAAAGCAAAGTCTATGGGAAGAGGCAGTAGAAACCACCATTATTAGCAGTCTATTAAGAAACAGCAGTTTGTAACACTTTATTAATGGACATATTAATAATTATTCTTCTTTATGAAGTATTTAAAAATGGAATTTCCATATAAAGCACAATCATATATCCTGTCATATTTAAATGCAGGAATAGAATTTTTGTTCTGTGCTTTAGGGTTTGTCCAGGCATAAGTAAAATTCATTCTCTTTCCTATTGTACCTGCCAAATGTAATCAACCTAACCAAAGAAATGTGGTCCTTCTTGACCTATAAATGTACTAAATGTATTTTGTATAACACTTTGCAATTATGACTTGGGCATGGACCCTGTAAGTGTGGCTTAGAAGGAGGGAGGCTACCTGCTTTCTGTGTAATTATCCAGGTAATATTTTCAGTCAAAAGCTGCAACTCACTAACATGGATCTAAGGCAGACTTTTTAGAAGTGGAATTTATTAGGAGTAAACCAGCAGGGTTTGGTCTTCTGTGGTGACACAAACAGTGCCTTTCAAAATGGGCAAATGCAAACCAGGAAGAGCAGATCATATTTGAGAAGACTGTGCTCATATAAATTTGTTTGTTGGGGGAATAAAGTGTCAGTGATTTATTATTCTGCTTGTGCAACACAGAGCACAGAGCTGCACGAGGCTGTCTGGGAAATCTGCACAACTGCCATTGGAGGAGTGGGGCCTTTTCCCCCTCTCTGTTACAAGGATGAGCAGATGTTAAGCATCACTTCACTGTTTTATGGTTGAGATTTATAAAGGCCAGCAATATGGATTGAAAAGGATCTAGGTATGTTTTCTGTTAGAGGCTGATAAAAGAAATGAATGGCATCTGGAATTTTAAAGAAAACTAAAAATGACTTCATTTAAAACAGCAGCCATAAGAGCAGAATTAACATGCAGAACAGCAATGGCTGATTCCTGAAAGAATGTATGGATGGTGTTAATGGTTATCAATGTATGGGAAAAGGAGAACCTGATTTAAAACTATTGAGTAGGGGAACAGTATATGAATCACTAGGAAAAAAAGGAGATGTTGGCTGTATTTTTGAAGTGTAACGATTCAGGCTACACAATGAGAACATTTTTATAAGAGTGAAAATTCAAATAACTTACCCCTGATATCCTCTCCCTGACTAATAAATGTGCATGATTCCTACAGAAATTCTGTTCTTACAAGCAGCCAATGAGTACAATAAGGTATATTGCTAATTTTTGACTCTGTAATGTTTCTAATAATTAATGGCCTTCATTATTATTCAGTTATTCTATTTTAGAAAAGCCTGCCAGTTATGCTAAATTATATAGGGATACATGAGATTCTGTGAATGTTTCTTCACTAGATACTAGAATGATAAGTCACTATTTGTTCTTACAAAATGAGAAAAGTGATTTTTTACAGATTCAGAGCACTTTATGGCTAGCCAGTAACATCCTTGGCTGTACCTGAAAACACGAACATTTGAATCCCAGAATTATGAAATACAGACTCAAAATGATATAAAACACTGCTCTTGGGTTTATAGTTTGGTGGAGTGCCCAAGCAGTCTGTGATTAGCTTTGTCATAAAGACTAAATCCATGGGCTTATCTTTTGAATCTCTCCTACCACTTTCTAATCAGCACAGTTGTTGGAATTCCTTTATGACAGGAATTTTCATTTCCTCATTCACCAGCACATACCCTGTCAGAATCCTGGGGGCCTGATTTAAATGGTTATCAGTGTCACTGTGGAACACAGTCATTTTCTGGTGCCTGTTTTCTCCCTGGCTGAGGATGTACCATCCTTATTTGCTTAATAAATGGGCAGTTAAAGGTCTTCATTTTTATGCTTGCAGCACACTCATGTTTTATTTTTATTTTATTCTTTCTATTTATAGATTTTACATTAACATTTGATGAATTTTCCACATAAATGGCAATGCTCGCTGTAATTCACATCACTCTTAATATGTACAATTTGCATATATTATCCCAAGCAATGACCTAGTAAATGAATTAAATAAACCTGGGTAATAACAATGACGTATCTGAGCCTGTTAAAACAACAAGGCTAATGCCTCACCAAAGCAGGGTTCCTGAGAAAACCCAGGAACCACCTGAGAGCATCCTATATATTTTAATTCATCCCAACCTATGCTGCAAAGACACAAATGCCTTCAAAGAGTAAACCAGAGTCTGAAATAAACTAGTTAAGGGTGATATCTTCAATTCTTTTAATGAGCCCAAATCATGAAGAACAAATCCTCCAATGAATTGCATGTGGTTTTTATTAATTTCAAGCTAAAAGAGTTAATTATATCAATTATGTGAAAGCAGCAGAGAAAGAATTGTAATTGCTTGCAGTGTGCAAGCCTTGCTGAGCTATTCTTCCTTGAGAAGCTACCACCAAACAATCCTTTAAGAAAAGAGACTTGTACATATTTAGAGTGATGAAGCAGAAGAGTTAAGAGAGTCTAGGTAGGTTTCTGTGTGTCTGCTTTGGCTGATAACCATCAGGATGCCACCCATTAGTCCAGATAACCCAGCTCAGAAAGAGGCATCTTCTGAAAGCTGAAGTGGGATCCATTTGGATTGTGTAGCTTCCCTAGGATTTGCTGAGACAAGATAATCATTATGATTTATACGATTCCTGCAAGAAACTACCACCATATGACTTGAATATGACTAGGGAAGTATTTATTCCTTTAGTGATCATTCAGTGTTAATATTAATTTACTATGTTATTAAATCTCTCTGTTGTGGTAATGCTTTTGTTTTTCTTTTCTCACTGATTCATACTTAACTTATTAGACTTGATTCTGGTTTCTCACAGATTCTTACTTTAGCTTCACAGGAGCTATTTGTGATTTACATTAATTTCATGCTATTGGAATTATTCCCAGCAATCTCATTGTTAGGTTTTTTTCCTGTCATTACAATTGTTCTTCTCTTTCCCTTTGGCAATTATGGAAATGTTAGTCTTTGCCTACAGAAATTAATTATTTCAGGCTAAACTTCTTGGTTTTGATGGGAAAGAAAATTGTAGACAATTGGAGGCATTATACCTGCACCATATTGAGAAAATGTATTTGTACATTTATCCCAATATAATTTGGTTTGGTGAAATAACTTGTTGGGTTTTTATTAGATTGTTGAATCTTCCAACAGTACTCTGAACCTTCACAGTTCCTTCATGGACTGGAAAGACACATTTATTCATTACCAGTTATATTGGATGGATGTGACAACCTCTTTCCCTGGGTGATCTTGATAAAATTTATACTAAAATTACAGTTAAAAAAAAGAGGGTAATAACTCCTCAGAATTTCAGGGGAGCATCCCAAACACCCTTTGAAAGCCAGCATGTTGGGTGGTTTTTTTTAAGCTTGTGCTTAATTCCACATGTAGAGCCATCTTGCTTTTGAATCCAATTCTCCTTAACCATCTAGATGAAGAGGCAGCTTCCTCTGGAAAGGAACAGTCCCCAGTCTATTTTATAGCAAAGGCAGAAGCTTTTCTACAGCTGAAATACCCATATGGAGAACACTTGACTGCCAAATTTCTATCTATTAAGTTGAATAGGATCCAGCATGTGTGGCTCCCTTGATTGCAGTGCTGACCGAAATGTGCAAAGAGAAATGTGTTTTAAACAGACAGCTCCTCAGACAATTTGGGCTTGAAGACTTGTAAAATTCAAGTTCCACCTAGATACATGCAATAATCAAGGGAAAAAACCCTGAGCTCTACCATTTTCTGCTCCTGGTAAGATGCAGAGCCTACCAGAGAACAAAGCATTGCTGCGTTCTGCACTAGCCAATTTCTCTAGTTCATTTCAAAGTAATTTAAGCCTCCTCTTTTTATCCTTCACTTTGAGTCTTTGATGACAAAATGAGGTTTCTAACTCCTAACTGCTGGTAGGGTCCATCCTCTGTTCCATCCAGAGGTAAGGCTTGTGTCAGACACACGACACCAGGTCACTTGGGTGCAGGTGGCCCAAAATTGCCACATTACAAACAGTTCAATGCAGAGCTGCAAAACCTACCCAAGAAAGAGTGGGTACCTCTGGGCAGCTGACCTTCCCCTGCATTTGTACTTGAGGTATTTGTAGCTGGTTCTGTTCAGCCACTGGTCTGATGAGCTCTACTGACTGGAAGAACCTGCCTAGTTTTGTTATGCCTGAACTCTCCTTACAAGGTCTCTGAGCTGATGGTGAAAGCAACTCAGAAACAATGTCTTAATTAGACTTTAATAGAAAAAGTGCAACCTGTTGCAACAGCAGCTTTATGCAGCTGGGAAACCTCTGTGGTCAGTTAATTACTGGCTCTGGTTTGGGAGGAGTCCTGCATGTTGGCATCTGTACGTGCCAGTTATTTCAGAGGAACAGAGTAATCCAAGAGGATTCAAACGAGTGGTAGCTCCAGCAGAGCACCTGGCACGTTGTTCCTCTGCTCCACTTTACTGTTATTGTATGTGTCCCTTTTGTGGGTGTCCAGCACTGGCCTAAGCAGTTGTTCTCACTCAGGTACCAAACCCTGCCTGCACAGCAGCACCTGAAGGGTTTAAGCTTCCTGTTGATTTTAGGGATTGTTTTGAGACATGGAAGACATTGAACCAGATGGGTACCTAAGTTCAGGTCAGTGTGTCAGCCAGGAGCACAGAGGCTGCCTGTGACTAAGCTGTAGTCATTAGAACATAACTGTTCCAGTTTCTGACAAGTACAGGGATGGGGGGACATCATTCCCCTTTATTGCTACTCCATTTATAGTGTCAGGTTTATGGAAAGTCTTTGAGAGTCAATGGGATGTAGGCACTTAACCTGCTTAAGTACTTTTGTAAATCCCTTTGGACACCCACCTAAAGTGGTGGGCATGGAGAGCTTTACGTTTTCAAAGGCAAAGTAAGGACATTCAATAATTAATCCCTACAATGTTTCTGTGATCTGTTACCATCTATATGGACAAGGAGACTGCAATGAAGGAATTAAGGTTGCACAGAGATGTACAGAAATATGGGATCTCTTGATAATCAAACCTACAGTATTTCCTTCCTGATATTCTGCCTTACATTTATTTGTAGATGATTAAAGTTGGATCCATAGACTTCCTGCACAAATGAAGTCTCAACTCTGACTCACCTGCCATCCTATTAAGAAAATATAATAGAAAATGAGGACATATCCCATGTGTTTTCTTAGGTTTCAATTGTTTCCAGAGTCTCAGGCAGCATGGAAAAGTGGTTAGTAATGCCCTAACATTGAATAAAATCTTTCATAAACCATGTGTCACTGAACGATTGCTTTTTGATGTAATGTGAAAAAACTTTTTTATTTTTTCTTCATTTTATTTTTTTAACCTGCCTGACTCCATTGACTGAATTTCTACAAGAATGTGAGTTTGAGGATTAAGGTACAAAGAGGAGAGCAGCAGTTATATGCCAGGTTTTTTTAGGTGGAGAGGTGATTTGATTAGACAGATGACAGCTGGAAACAAGTTTTGAACCTCTCTGTATTTTGGATTGGTGGCATAGCCCCAGTCTGCTGCAGTCTGGTGGTTTGCAGAGACTGGAGATAAACAATAACCAGGATTTTATCTGAGCTGCTCTGGGGAGTGGCTGCACTGGGGAGCCCTGTGCATTGAGAGTGTGTGATAAAGCCTCTCTGGGAAGGTTATAAATGAAGATCAGTGAATAAGTGCAGAGATAAGGACTGCACCTTCCATGGTGGGTGTTATCCAGACATGGCAGTAAAGTCACTCAGTAGCATGTGCTGGTCAGCCCTGCTCTGCCAAGTCACCTGTGTGTGTGGGGGATGGCTCTGGTCATCAGCAGAATATTCCCAAAATGGCTAAGCTCTACAAAATGTGGAGTCAAGACTGATAAATGCCATGTGCCTCAAAGGTAGATATCAGCCACTGTAGGCACATACAGAGATCAAGACCATGGGATAAATCCCATTGTGAAATTGTGAGAAGCCAGCTAGAGATGCTATTTTACTGTGGACCAGGAAATCTGCCCAGTGGTGTGGAGGAACTGTGTGCATCCCTCAGCTTGCAGAAGCAAATCCCAGGTCTAGAAGTATCTCCAGTCACTGTGCATGCAGTTTAAGGATATGGTTGGATCTAACCCCAATTAATTGTCAGCATTTATATTAGGAATTATTAAGCCAGACTCTTCATTAGGAGGGAAATTCAGTTTTTTCTCATTTTTGGGATACCTAACAGATGGAAATAACCCAATAAATGACTCCCTTAGAGAAGGAACATCAGAGTTCAGTATGTGTCCTGTGTAGTCTTGAGCTCATCTTTAATGAATGAATCAGTGCTGCATGAATATTCATTGAGCAGAGATGTGAGGAGCAAAGCTAGGTAGAACTTAGGAAATATATTTCATAATTTTATTTTCATAAATTATTATAATTTTGTAATTTTACTCTATTTTTTGTTAGCATTTGAATCTTAAAAGTGCTTTATGACTATTTCTAACTCCTGATAATGCTATTCTTGATGACTTGGCTTAAGGGGCACCTTAGGACTTTTGAAATTAATTGCTTCTTAACAGTTTGTTTGCAAAACCTTAATTTTCTAGGAGAAAGTTGCAGTCTTGTAGAATGACATTGAAGACAGCTCTGGTTGTACAGCCCAGTAGTGTCAGAAACAGAAATAGTAGCTCTGTCCATTTCTCTAAGCACAGGGCCATGCTGTGTTTCCAGTTGGAAAGCTCAGGTTTCTTTTTTTCTTACTAATTTTTCTTGGTATGCTGTATATGTGGCACAATTCCTGGCTGAAACCTGGTTGGCAAGATTCAGGAGGTTTATTTTTCAGTTTTGTCAGTTCTGCTCTTGCTGCTCATTCAGCCTGGAAAGTCATTTCCCCAAGGATCTGTGGACTAATTTCAGATTCAGAAATCTTGGATTTCTCAAAAAATTGCTTCCCTTACCAATTTTTCCCAATTCTCTCTCTCTTCCCCTCTTGGACACACATTTGCCCAGGAGAACCAGAGAAAGTTGGCTTTTTCTGAGCCATCTGTGCAACATAGATAATACTGTCATCAAGACACTTGCAGGGTTGCATTGCATTTCATCACCTAGAGAGTTTCTGCTCAGTGTTCATCCTGTGCTGTGTTGTCAGCTCCAGGCACGTGACCTCACTGGACTTTAAACACTTGCAAAATAGCATCAGGAAATAGCTTTGTGGTTTTCTCAATGTGGAAGTCCTTTCACAACATCTGAAGAGCTCAGCAACTTTCAGTTGTGCATCCTAAAAATAATTGTTTAAAAGAGCAGAGGTGTGATGACAGAATATTAGTTTAAATTCTTTATTTTTTTTTTCAGTGATGGACAATAGTGACTTTCCTGGCTACACTGAAATCAGTGGCAGAACTTCCAGTGATTTTATGAGGTTGGAATACACTTATTTAGTCTTAACCACTTAAATGGTTGACAGCCAGTAAAAACCAATATCAATTTCTCAAATATTTGTAATATAAATACAAATATGTTTTACCATAAAAAATAATGTGCAAATATCTCTGATTGAGGAAGATTCCTTACTTTCAATTGTGAGCTCAAATGTTCCTAATATTCAAATGCACTGCAGGATTTATAACCAGTGGAGTAGGACTTGGAGAAAGTTATGGCTGGTATCTGAGAGCTGTAACATTTACAAACACTAAATGAACAAACCCATATATTTTTATGCTTGCCATTCCAGACCCATGAAACTTATCTCAAAGGTTAGGAGACAAGGGACTGAAAATGGTTCTATTACACAATTGCTGCAGGGAGCTGCTGAGCATGGTAATTAATTGCTGGTGTATTCATTTGCAGCAGGAGGAACAGCAGAAGGAAAATATCTCATCGAATTTGAAATTGTAACACTGTGGTGTTACAGCACAATTATTATCTGACACATTGGAAGCAGACTTGTGCTCCATTAGTTGCTGGAGCTATGTGCTATTATTGGATGATCTGCTACAAAAATGCACAAAACATTTATTTTGAGAGATGCAGTCAGAATTATAATTGATGCCTCACAGATCTCAGCCTGGCATTCTCCAAACCCAGCCAGAGAAACAGGAAGCTCAGTTTGGCATCCTCAGCCCCCGAAAATGCTGAGGTGTCCCCAGGGGTGATGGAAGCAAAGCTTGGGCTCCCAGATCAGCATCTCCAGTGAGGAGCTCAGGGGTTTTATCTGTCTGCAAGGAGACACAGGGGCAAAGCCAGCCTGTGCTCCTTTCCAGTTTGCAGTGCACTGCTGGCACCAATCCACAGGCAGCTGCTCATCCAGCATTCCTGGCTAGAGGATCATTTCAGCAGCTATATAATATGTCAGCCAAGAGGAAGCAAGAAGAAAAAGGCTAGTAGAGTTACGAAGTTTAACCCAAGAAAATAAAAATTGCAGGCAGCTGTAGTGTGGCAATGGCTGCTGGTGAGGGTATAGTTTATTCAGTGATTCTGCTCCATAGTTTCTCATAAAACTCCACAAATCCTATTCCAAGACTTTCCCCCTGAATTGTTCATTACTGTTTGCATGAAGCTTGTGGAAGCTGACACGACAACAGCTCATGTGCAGGTTTATGCTTTGTACAGCTTCTAAAAGAGTAAATATGGAGTAAATAGTAACTGTAGGCAGAACTGTGGTGGTGTGCCAGTGTCACCCTCCTAGGAATGAGGGAAATACTGTGTGCTTTGCACACATTAACAGTGCTCAGCTGTAATTCCAAACCCACCAAGCTGAGCCATGGAGAGTGTTGTGGGAGAGCAGAGGTGGGATGTGCACGATCTGAGCACATCCAGATGTTGTATCCAGGAAGATGTGCAGTGTGTCCCACCCTGCCACAGAAGGCAGTGGGCACAGGCTCTTCCCATGCCCATCCTTCATCCACAGCATTGTCCCTGTGGCTGGTGAAGAGCTCACTTGTGCCCTTGTGCTGCAAAGAGCAGTGCCCAGCCTGAGGAGCCTCGTGGGTGCCAACTGTGTGGCTTCTAGAGTGAGGTTGTTTTACACAAAGGAGTAGGAGAGTCAAATTTGGAATGATTATTCCTGAAGATTTTAAAAATAAACCAACAGCTTCCTCTAGGCCTTCTAAACAAACAGCCTAAATGAACATGAAGTTATCCTCTCCTTCCTCTCAGTCTGATGAAAGAAACAAATGGAAGCGATGACAGGATTATATTACTCTATTAATATGACAGATTCTAATTTGTGAAAAGAAAGGAACCTCATTCACTGCTTTATTACTTTCAGAAATTCTAAAATCAATGCAAGATATGCCATAAACATCATTCTTGGCAGGCACTCATTGAGGTGAACATATAACTCAAAGATAGCTTGAGCTGAATTCTGACCAATTTAGCAAGTAATAAGCGAGGCGATAAGAACATTAAAAAGAAGAGACAGTAACAGAGTTAGGAACAGATGGTAGCCATAAATAATGCTGAAATAATAATAATATTTTAAATTTATATATGATGCCTTTCAGTCTGGAAAATCCCATAATGCTTTACAAAACTGAATTTAAAACACAAACTTAAACAGGAATGCACCATTTCTGGTGTGAAATATGACAGTTGTTTGAGAGCTCAAGCAATGCCAAATTGTTTGGGACAAGAAGAAAATAAGAATTTTAGTTCATTGCTGCTGCACTAAAAGCTTAAGTTGAATTTTATTTCTTTCTTCTCTTCTAATCTATTTAATCTATCATCACTGGTAGCATCTGGATATTCTGCTGTAATACGTTGCTACAATCCATAAAGAACACTCTCTTTACTGTTAATGATATCAGATGCACTGTTGACATTATTTTTTGAAAGTTCTAAATGATCAGCAATTTAGCATTCTTCAATGCAAAAAAAAACCAAACAAACAAACAAAAACAAACCAAAAAAACCACCAAAAACCAAAAAACCAAATCAAACAAACAAACAAACAAAAAAAAACCCAACAAAAATTACATTCTTAGCAAAAATATCTCCCAAGTCCAAGTAGCAACAGTAGTTAGCATGTCCTTGTGTAGGGAATATAAACTCCCATGTCAGTCTAAATTCTGAAACCCTTGTCTTTCCCTGCAGAACATAATTTCTCCTTCCAAACACTTATGTAGCTCAGCCCAACTTGAGGCTGTCTTCTGATCTCAGATAAATCCAGGCAATCCTTCTGCCTTTAGTGGGATTATGCCAACATGAGTGAAACTAAAATTTACCCCACGGCATAGGAGAGCTGATAGGTGCATAAGGCACTGTGTGACGTTTGAAGGCTGCAATGGAAAAGTGCTGGAGGATAAGAAGGAAAAACCATACACTCTGTACACACAGCAATGGAAACTATTTAAAACAGCTCCAGCCTCATATATTCTGTGTAGTCTCTTCACAAGGAGAAAGATGTTACATGATAGTCTGGATATCTAAGTGATTAGGTTCTGCATTGTAATAAAAAATAGAAAATATTAAATGCTTCTGAGTGATGAATGGCATAATCTATTTGCAGGAATGATGAAAAGTCAAGAAGTAATGTTGGTTAAAATTAATTAATCTTTAATACTTTCCCATTCAGGTCTGTAGGAGTCATAGCCAGTGTTTTCCAATTCCAAGCTCACACTTTCAATAATGGCACTTGCAAGGACTCTATGTCGAATGAGCTTTACATCAAGCTGTGGCAACTGTCCCAGAAATAGAATTGCTATTCTACTGGATACCCTGGAATACTGGAGCATTTCTTGAAAATGGGGTGTTCCCTTGGAAAAACAGGAAAAAAAAAGTTGGTGGCAGGGCTTTATCTAAAATTAACTTTTTAACCCTTGGAAGCTACACTAGCTTGCACTCTTTGAACTGCTGTACCTCTCTAAAAGTTAGCTGGATTTTTCATTCATAGGATTCCGTGCTGGCACTCCATGTTGTTGTATTCTCAAAAGCATTTGTTAAAATACACTGGGTAAAATCAGATATCCCATAAATTAGGAGAATTTAAGCTGGTTCCCCTGGATCCAGGTTCACTTCTACTGTGTATTGGTTAAACAACCTGAGGTTTTGAATATAAAGGAAGAAGAGAAATACAGAAATTAAATGATTCATGCCAGCAGGATGTGTATATAAGTATACACATACCTACATGGATGGACTCACTAATGGTATTGGGGACTATTGCAATATTTAAAAGATTTCTTAGTTTTAAGCCTTTCTGAGACATTGGGCAGTCTCCTCTTCATTTGTTATTTTACAGCACAGTGGATTGGCTTCCTGGTTTTACTTTTGCAGCTGCATATCAGCAATACACCTGACTTCAGCTGCAAGTTGAAATTAAAGATTATATTTCAAAAACACGGGATTGATGACATTGGAGTTGATACTCTGATTTCCAGGGCTTTGTGTCACTATTTCATAGCCTTGAAGTTGATGCCAGGAAGTTGTTATGGACAAGGACTGTGAGCCTGGTGACCTCAGGCTGCCTCCTGATGGGGACATGTCCATGTGTAAGTGACCCTAACCAACAACTGCATGCACAGCCTGGGCTTTGGGTGAGCCCATCTCCACACCACCACACAGGCAGCTGGCACCTTGCATCCTACTCCCAGATCTGTCAGGCTCAGAAGCTCTCCTGTCCCTCTGGAGTCAGTCTGGGTTCAGAACTGGGAAGCTGCTTTGTTGTGGGGCTGTGTGTGGTACCAGCTGAGCTGTGCTGTACAGCAGGGCAGGCTGGCCCTGCCTGCCACACTCCTCTGACTACACAGACTCCCTTGGGGATTCTCACTTCTTTGAATTTCTTTTTTCTCTTCTCACCTGAGCTGAGGCAGGAGGAAGAGAAAGATGTGCTTCGTTTATTCTTCCTGCTGCTCTGCTCTACCTTTCAGGCCTGTCAGTGTATAAAGATACTCAAATGCTAAATTTGTATGAAAACATAGGCTCCAAAAACTTCAATTTCAAAGTGCATTTTAGTCCACCTTATAAGAAGTGGGTCATTCAGTAGCCTGCTTGCTGAGCATTGTGTTGGTTCTGTTTTGTCCACAGCCTTATCTTTTCCACACAGACTTCCAGTTTTTAGGAAACTGGTTTGCAGGTCAGTCTGCAGGTACCTAAATATTTCTGGCTGTTTTCAAACCTCAGTACCAGCTGGAATTAAGAAGAAGGTCTGAACACTAAACATACACTACTGCTAACTTAATCACTTTATATAAATTCCCTTGGATGATCTCTTTTGTCCCTCTTTGGGAGGGTGATATTTGTTCTCCCAGTCTGTGGTGAACTGCTGCACCTCTCTCTGCTCAGATTAGGAGCATGGGAGGCATCTCTGGCTTCTCTTTTTTCTTTTATTCCACCCTGTCTTACTTGCAGAATGACTGAAAAAGGACAAGGTGGAGATATTTCCTGAATATTGCATTGTGCCTTGCCCTGCATGGTGCACAGAGGAATGGGGAGAGGGGATGTAAAGAGCTATGGGACAGACTTGGCTCTTGTGCCATGCAACTGCTCAGAAAACAGAGAGTCAATGGAGATCAGGGCTTCAAAACTCTCAGGTTTTCCTGCTCCAGCCTGTGGAATATTTGCTGCTCCATATGATTTCTGTTTCTGTCTAGAAAAGTCTTTTTCACAGTAGGAAAAGCATCTTATAAATATTCTGTGTTTATAATTTTGCTAGAGTTTATTCAGTATGCAGAACTTAGATCAATAAAATGAGAAGGAGGGAAAATACCCCAAGATAAAAGAGACTCGCAGTGCTGTGCATTCCAGAATAAACACAGCACTCCTTGACGTGGTACAGGCACTGTTTGTGCCTGGCTTCCCAACAGGGGTTCTTGCACATCCAGTAACTTTGTTTGTATTTTGTAAATTAGCAGATGGCTCTTTGATACAAAGGGGAATGTGTTCCCACATCAGATCGAGTATCTCTTTTCCTCTTTTTCCCCTTCTCTGATATCAAACAAATCATAGAAGACACAAACACAATTGCCAAAAGTAAGGCAGAGATGGAGCAAAGAAAAAATATGTCTAAGTTAACTGTGAAGTTCAATTGACACTGACTGCAGTAAGGCAAAGAATATAACTGATACTCATATTTACAACATTTCTGAGCTCCAGGGACTTAGGTACAGCCAGCTCACTTACTACAACCCTTTTTTCTGTTTCCTTCCTGCAGGAGTTGCCTAAATCTCATCAGGTGGGGGAATTACTCAGGAAAGAGTCACTGTTGGAGTGGGGGAATAATTTTGTACCTGTCATGTAATCATTTCATAGACTCATAGAATTCTTTAGTTTGAAAATTACTTTTAAGATCATCAAATCCAGTCTGTAACCCATCATTGCCAAACCCACCCCTAAACCATGTCCCCCAGTGTCACATTTACACATCTCTTAAATACCTCCAGGGATGGTGACTCAATCACTTCCCTGGGCAGCCTGCTCCAGTGCTTCACAACTCTTTGGGGGAAGAAATTTTCTCCAATATCCAGTCAAAACCTCCCCTGTTGCAGCTTCAGCCCATTTCCTCTCCTCCTGTCACCTGTTTCCTGGGAGCAGAGCCTGACTCCATCCTC
This sequence comes from Erithacus rubecula, assembly GCF_903797595.1. NCBI lineage: Eukaryota > Metazoa > Chordata > Aves > Passeriformes > Muscicapidae > Erithacus > Erithacus rubecula. Next base: position 4,827,567 of record NC_136664.1, read on the forward strand.
CTGCCAGGGAGTTGTGAGAGCAAGAAGATTCCTCCTGAGCCTCCTTTTCTCCAGGCTGAGCCTCCCAGCTCTCTCAGCCCTCCTGGTGTTCCAGACCCTTCTGCAGCTCTCTTGGCCTTCTCTGGACAGCCCCAGCCCCCAGTGCTGGTGGAGCCTGTGTCCTACTTGGTGATGCAGGTAAGGCACTGTGCCTGTTTACCTGAAGTTGGGCTTAATCTTGGCTGGAACTCCAAGGCAGTAATTTCAGTAATGTAACAGCAATTAAATGAGACACTTAGAGACTGTATCTGCTAATGCATATTCCCCATTGTTCTAAAACCCCCTCTTTTTAATTGATACTCTGAAATTTCTTTGGAAATAGTATTGTTGCATTAGTCAACTCCCTCCTTCTTTGCTTGAACTTTTGTCTATGCAGAGAGCACGATGATAAATTATTATGTGTTTTTTTCTGCTTGTGTGTGCAAACTAAATATATAAGAGAAATGAGTGTTCTTTAGGGCTGGCCTTCACTTTTTGATCTATTTTTACAAGACCTGGCATTACTGCGTCCTAGCCTATGATTGAACCATACAAGTACAGTGACACTGCAAATAAATAAATTGCTACCCTAAAGATAAAATTATATTTACTTGCAATTTTCCCTTCAGATCTTTGCACCAGAAGTCTTAAATGGAAAAGTGCTTCCTCTGCTATTCCCACATCTTCTGCATCCATGTCTGGCTCCACTGACCTGAGTGACAGTGAAGGATTTGTCATTGGCCCTAATAGGAATGAGAGGTGCAGTAGCTGTGATGGTTTAGGACAAATTAGTAAAAGGCTTTGCTCTCCTGAAGCTTTGCCTGACATGGAGCTTGTGTCCAAAGATGGAACAAAGTATAGCTGCTTTTCCTTGAGCACTTGGGTAGCAGTTAAGGGGAAAATTTGCCAAAGTACTTATGCAGAGACTAAAAGGCTAGGGTAAAACCAAGATGGATTTAATGCTCATTAACAACAACTATTACTCTAAGCAAAGGAAGAAAAAAAAAGGAGATAAACTTGCATTATATATTGGAAAAATATGTACAATGGAAAAATGCATATCCAATACTAAACATGGGCACAAGCCCAACCCTTATTTTACAATCATTGAGAGAGTCTCCATTGACTTCCAGGGAACTTGAATGAGATCCAGCTCCAAATCTGGCTTTCTTAGCTCCCCTTGATATTAATGATATTTCTTGAACTGGGAAAATAAAACAGATTTTTGGTAGTACAAGTCTTGCCCTCAGCACTTCATCATAGATATGATTTGAGAGAGTGCCCTTTCAAAGCAATGCCTGGTATTGACATGCATAAATCTACAGTGATTTGATCTGTTTTCTAAGGAAGGGAGTCTTAGGACAAATACAGGGAGATAGCTGAACTACCTGGAGACGTTTGAGGAGCCACCACTCTACTCTCTAAATGTTCCTAATATAATTCAGAGTGTGAACAGGACATAAATCATACATTGGATTAGTTTGCTCATTTTGACTGTTCAGTGACTAATCCATCCATGGGCACTCCTCCTTCCTGCTTTGTATTTATCACCTGAGCATAATTGTGTAGGTATTTGTAAAGGGTAAATCAGCTCTGGGAAATGGGAATGTGTCTCTGCACATTGCAGCTCCGTGTCCTGTCAGGGGTCACAGACATTCCACAGGACTGTTACAGGGTTTTTGTCTGATGAACATGTAAGACCTTTTCACTGAAAAGGTGTGTTCTGAGTTAAAACACAGTCCCTGACTGTTCCTTTGACATACAACTGTGAAACTCATTTTCTGCAACACAAAAATATGCACGGCGTAAAATTTGCATTTTTCATGAATATTCATTTAATATTCATAATTATTTTAGTCTTGCTTACATACTCCCCTTGTTTTCTAATACTCAAACTGGCTTTTTAGTAATTAATTTGAATTTTGCTACTAGCGAGTGGCGTCTCCTATGAAGCCTATTACAAACATGGCACATTGTTCTAAATTGCATAATAAATAATCATCTAGAACGGTGACACATTCAGCAAAATGGCTCTGCTCCCGTTTGACAGGGTGAACGCCTATGTGCTTTTCAAAGCAACTAGTTTAGCACTCTTCATTTACAAAGAGGGAAGGAAGAGGAGAGAGAAATGCTACTCTGAGAACAGCTTGTCTCATGTTGACCTACTTTCTCCACCAATCTGCGTGCAGCCAGAGCTGCTGTTGTGTTGACACTACATATCCAAGCTGAAGCAAAACCAGCAGAATCTGTGGCCTTAGAGATTGGCTCCAGAGAAGACAAAAGGCCTTCTGGGTTTGATATGGCTTTTGGATGTGCAGGCACGGCAGGGCTGGGGTAAAGAGAGATGATTTTCAAAACTGACTCCTGTGCCTCCCCTTTCCTGTGAGATGTGAAGCAGATTTTGCTCAGGGAACGGGGCCACTCTGTGTCTAATCTCTGAGCTACATTTATGTCCCAAGCAGGTGGTGTTGGTCCAGGGAGGGTCTCCTTATCTGCATGGGAGATGTGGTCACAGAACTAAATTTGCTACTCTTTATCAGCATTTTCTCTCCTGCCAGGAAAATCAGAAAACAAAGGAAAAGGGGTGTGCCTATGAGAAAAGCAGGGATGCCCGTTTTTCATCCCTATCTTTGGCTCCCTTTCAGCCCCTAGAGATTATTTGCAGAGGGTGCAAATTAGGATAACCATAGAGCTCCCCTAATCTCATACAGAGGGACAAGTTTTGTTGTCCCCTCTGCAGCCTGCAGACCAGGGAAAGGGAACCTTTTCTTATATCTACATCTCTATGCAAGGGTTAACCTTGTGCTGTTTGGAGATGATTGGATCTGGAGATGTAATTCCTGATCTTTGGGTTTTGTTTTTTACTAGCTATCATTAATTTTTGAGAGGACATCATTTTTGATGCACTTCACATCTACAACTCTGCTGCCTACAGTGGGAGGAGGTGCTGCTACCTCTTGAGAAATGGGAGTAAAAAAATATGTTGTATTGATCTGCATCAGTTTCATCATTTCAACCAATGTTTCATAAAGCCTGATCTGTGCTGTACAAAGCAAATATTACTCCTTTGCCCCTGAGAGTTTCATGTCCTTTAATGGAAATGAATACAGTTTTATTCTTAGCAGCTTCTTGCAGAAACCTCCAGTAATGTGACTTTTCTCCAAAATGTCTTTTTGATGACTAGCTGTAACTTAAAGCAAGAACCTTGTTCATTCTGAGGAGAAAGATGCTAAAACTTCTGTTTCAAAACCATAGCAATTGTTTTACACCATTCTGAAGATTTCTTTTTCCAGTTGCTATTTTTGGTTTTTTTTGCATCTCCTCTGAGAAGGGTATCTGTGATAGGATACTAGCAAGATGTCTTGAGATCCATTTATTTATTTAGGTCCTAAAGAAATTAAGTTGACCTCAGTTTAATAGAGCAAGTAAAATAATAGAACAAATCAGAGCCTTTAAAAATACCTAAATGAGGTCTAGTAGAAACTACTTACTGCTCAATGAAATGTTACTGGGACTTTCTTGTACTTTTCCCTGGAAACCTTGGGGGAATTACAGCACAGTGCAGTGGCACATGCACATGAAGTTCACTAACCTGCCTCACTCTGTTGCACTCTCATCCCACAGCATCCTGCCTTTTATGAGCTCTTGTGATCTGCTTTCAGAGTGGAATAAAAGGCACCATAGGATGGACTAGGAGTCCTTGGGTAAAGCCAGTTCAGAGCACCAAGTGCAGTTATTACATTGAACTTCTTCCCTGCAGAGATGTGGGAATTTTAAAATTCACTTAATGTAGCGGGTTCCACTTCTCCCAGGAATGCACCCAGTGGGTGAAAGTTTGACATCTGTCATTCTGCTCAATTTGTGTTTCTGGGGTAGAGGCTCTCCTATCCTCCCCAGTAAGATTTCTCTCTGACATTGCCTATTGCTAAATATTTCTTGGCTATCCAAATTTCCCAGCTGATAAGCCTTGTGAGCCACTGGGGCAGGAATCTTCAGGGGCTGTTGTTACTGGCTGCTCCCTGGTTTTGAGAGGCTGGAGTTTGAGAATTTGGATTTGCAGTGCTGAACCTCACTGCCTTGAGAACAATGCATGATCCAAAAGGTGCTACACCTCTGAGCCATGAAATGCACTTGAGAGCTCTTAGGTGGTAAAAACTGCTATTATTGTAGCCCTCAAAAACACAGGTTCTTTCTGTTGAACTGTCTGAATGCTGTTTGACAACTGTTTGGCACAATGCCTATGTCCTTTGCTTTCAATTAAGCAACAACAGCTTTCCCATTGATATCTGCTAGGAATTAGGTAAAGTCAGAGATAAGACTCTGGAAGAAAAGTCATGATGAAATTATAGGTGGATCAGGTGAGTTTTAGACATCATTTAGAGAGAATCACAGCAAAATAGATTGGTTCTCTATACCTGCCATTTCTTTTGTCTCTGATATTTAATATTTCTCATTAATTGACATTAATTTTTAAACTTATGCTATTTGAGGAATTCTTGTAACATACAGATAGTGATGGGAACTGAGAGTCATGAATTCTAGTCCTACCTTTCTTTTATCCTCATTTGGTGATGTCTGAGCTTGAGGAGCCAGGACAATGTCCAGCTTCTCCATGGTGGGACAACACCTGGGCATGAGCATCTTCCCTTCCTTACCTTGACACCTGTGGAAACCCACAGCTGAAATAGAGTTTCAGGCTAATCCAGCCAAATCAGCCAGGTCTCTGGTCTGAGTGGTCTGACTGTCAGGATTCTCCTGCTTTACAGAGTGCAGATGCAGCCTGCAAAAAGCTTAGGTAAGGTGCTTAGTCCTCCTCCTTCTGTTTACTGTGCTGTGCCAGTATACATAACCCTCATTGACTGACACCAGGATTAATTCCTTAACATCTGGAAAGAGATTTGAAAACCTAAAGCAATAATTTTACAATTATGCTTAATCAACACTTTGCATTTAATGGTTATGTTATTACATGAATGTTCATTGAAAAACTGAGGACACATTTTAAAACTCCTTTAGAAAAGCCTGTAAATATAAAGTCTTTGTTCATCATTATTTGGTTTATGGTCCTGTACCAGCAATGTTCTGCCTTGTCTTTTATGGGTGTGGACTGAAGGGTAACAATGCTTTAGTGACTTCTCAAGCAATAAAGCTCACAGCCCAGTTCTTCCCAAATTTTGAGGTTTTATTTGATTGGGGTGGGTTTACTTCTGCTGAAAGTACAATCAATGGTATTTTCAATACTATGAGGATAAAGAAGTACATTACATTTTTCAGCAGTAGTATCACTTCCAGCAGGAATAGAACAAACAAACCTTTTTAGCTGTTTACATGAATAGACTTTCAAGTGTATCCTCTAGTTCCCTTGGGAGGTTAATTTTTAAAACTTACATCATTGGAAGACAAAACTGAGTTAGTGAAGTGCCTTTTTAAAATATTGAATGAAATACAGGCTCCCATCCTGCCCAGGTCAGCTGCTGCACATGGATTCTGTGTGACCAGCACCATGCTGGTGTCCAGTCCTGTTAGAAAACTGGGCTGCACTGCCTCAAATTGCCATGGCCTGCTTGTGCTGTCCCACCTTGGCTCTGGGTATCTGTTCAGAGTGACCTTCCCTTCTGCTCAGAGCTCAGCACCACAAGGGTCCCCCATGGAGATTGGTTTGGGGGTGCTGCACACTGTCTGTCCTGGGCTGCCCCTCTGCTGTGCTGAAGTTCTGGTTGCCATGAAAGCTGGGGCCAAACCACAGCTAAAACCATACCTGGAATGTGTGTGCTGCCCCCAGAGTCACTAATTCCTTTAGTCACTTCAGTAAATCTCTTCCCACAACAAGCATGCACTGGGAGTTGCTCCTGCCCAAAAGAGACCTGTGGGAGAACATCAGTGTCAGAAAGGTTAAGTAACTCAGTCCATAATTGCAGGGACATGTCTATAATTTCAAATTCTCTCTGCAGAAAATGAAGGCTTTTCTTTCAGTCAGACCATGTGGCAACAGAATCTGGCCATCCTGTGCAAATCTTGTAGATGTAATAGATTCCTCATTTGACACAGATTTTCAAGCCAAGGTGATTAGTAAGTCATAAATATAATGCTAAAGTGATCCTTAAAATAAACAACATTCCTTGATTTTGAAATCCTGGGAGATGAGGTTTAATTTCTCTAACCAATGTGGGAATGTAAAAGATTTTCCTGCAGTGCCTTATTGATATAATTTGACCTTGCTCAGCATTGGAGCTCCCTGATGGAGGTGTGGAGGGGAGGAGGGGTGTGTGTGGACACACATGCAAAGTGCTCTTACTATGTCTGTATTCAAATTCTAATTCCATATTCTTGTAAGAACCATCTCACTGGGAACCAAAAATAGCACAGACGGAAAATATTCTCACAAGATGATTGTCACACAAATAAGAGGAGTTTCTCTTTAACCCATTCTCTTATCAGCTGAGCTCTCTGCAGGCTCCTCATCTTCTGCCTGTGCTGTGCTTTAGCCATTGGCCAAGAATCTGTTCATGAAAAGCAGCAATTTAACAGTAATAAATATCTCTGTGGTTGACAGCATGCCACTAAGCTGGATTTAATGAAGTGTGCTTACCTTGTTTTAACAATATAAAAGTGTTGTCTCAGCGATGGTAATTTGCTGTCTTTGTATCAGGGTGTGTTTGGAGTTTTGGTGAAAATGTTTTTCTGGGTCTTTGCTAGCTTTGAATATGCCCAGTTACATCTGCAATTGCTCTGTTCCTTTCAATGAGATAGCACAAAATGCATCCAGGCCAGGTTCTTTCTGCCTGTCACAATTTCCTGTATGGAAAGAGAAGGTGAATTAATGGTGATGCCTTTATTTATTTTTATTACTTCAGGATCCACAAACCTTGGTTTTGTAGGAGACTGGGCTGTGCTAGGCATTATAAATACACAGAATAAAAGGGTTGTCCTTTCAAGGAGCCTGTTCTCTATGTACTGGAGGGGGATGAAAGAGAATGCTGGTGGAGGGTGCAAGGAAACCACAAAACAATCTTCAACACACAAAGGAGCTGAACAGTTGTCTTTATAGGCACCAGGCAAAGTAGAGGCATGAGGAAGAGAAAACTTGAATTTATGTATTCAAAGCTCCAGTGAGTGGTGTGACCTGGCAACACCTGCACATCTGAGGTTGAATCTGATCAGTGCAGGAAACAGATCCATCAGAGAGGGGGCCCATGGGGTGGAGAAATGGTGTGTTAGACACAGGAGAGGTGACAAAGGGAAAGAGGAAAGTTGATCCCACAAAGCCCATTCTATCCAGGTTGTTCTGGGGGACATGCACTCTGTGGAGTGTTAACACTGGTCTTCAAATGAGCTGATCTGTCAAGATGGCACTTTGCACTGGTGTGTTAATTCCTGGACTTCCATGGTACACAGTTTCATACAAATAAAAGCTACAATTCTGTTCTTTTATTTGAATTTGTTCATAGATTATGAACAAATAGAAGAGCTGATGGTTGCATATTTACCACACAACAGATGTTCAAAGTTCTCAGTCACATCATCTGCCCAATTGCCCATGGCTTTGTCTACTCCAATTATTTTTTCCCATATGTACACATTGGGTAGCATTCCACCTCTGAGACAAAGAGGGGTTTATTTTTTATCCCTCTACTGAGGAATAAAAATACTGAGGTCCTTTGGGCTTCTCACAAGGTATGTCACATCCCAAAGAGACTTGAAAATTTCCCATGACAGTAACCTGTAAGGGAATGATTGACAGGCTCCCAGTCAGGTCTGGTGATACCTCTGCTAAGAAGCTTTTCATTTTGGGTGTGATCCTCAGCTTGCCCATGGTGCATTATTCCAGAAAGGGTGCTATATGTTGGATATTCCAGCAAGGCTGCCTCGTGCTGGCTGTGGGAGAACTTGGGAAAAACAAATCCAGGAAGTTGCTGGACCAGCTAAAGTGGGTAGAGGTTATGGGCAGAGCCTGAGTGGAGGAACAGAGAGGAGATGATTGCTGCTCACAGACAAACAAAAGTTTTAACTGTCATAAGCAGCTGAAGAATTGCTGTCCTCCTTTCTTTTGGCAATGATAACATTGGATGTCTCTGGGACAAGGGCTGCCAGTGAGCCTCAATGCTGAGAGGGATTTGGGAGATACACTTGTCTGAGAAGATGCTGCTGGGGACCTGCCTGGTGACACCTTGACTCTTCCTGAAGCAGGGTGAGCTGCCCTCCTGGGATTTGGAAGCAGGCTCCATAGGTTTTCCTTGCAGGCTGGGCTAGTGTGCTGCTCAGCTCCCCTTTGTGTCTTTGTGTCCTTGGCAGGAGCCTGTGCAGAGCAGCGCTCGCCGTTCTGCCATGAGCAGGTGAGGCAGGAAACCTCAGAACAGCCACACTTGTAGTGGAGCCCTGACTCAGAGAGATGCAGCCCTGCAGGGAGCTGGATGCCATCAGAATGCAGAGTAGGCTGCAAAAGCCTTGCACAGATCAGGAAGAACACAAGGAGCTCGGAGCAGCCGGGTTTGACATTGGACAATCAGCCAGGCACAGAGCAGCCAGCCCGGGATCATCAGCTGTGCTGAGAGGCAGGGATAATTAGGCACACACAAAGATACCCTGCAGATACCCTTCTGCAGCTCTTAACTATTCTTAGAAAAGTTTTCCTAATGTATAGCTTATATATTGCTCTCTCTGAATTAAATGAATTCCTGTGTTATTGGTCTCATATTCTTGTTTACTATGCTGGAAGATCCTATCATATTCTCCTGACTCTCCCCTTTTCAGACTGAGCAAATAATGAAGAACTCAGCCTTGCACTATAGGAATATATTTTCTCTAAAATTTTTCTGCATTTTGGTTGAAATATGATGTTCAGAATCTTACCCTAAGAGAAGTTTCACTAATGCTTAATGAAAGGGAATAATTGCTTTTGATGTCCGACACAGATTGGTCGTATTAATACATCATTGAATGAGCTTTGCTCTTTTTGTTGCAGTGTGTCAGTGTTGAGTCATATTCCACCTGGGGTCCTCCATAACTCCCAGCATTCATTTTGCAGTACTCTTATTTAACCAGTTATTTCTTATTTTGCATTTTTTTCTTTTGACTTCTCCTGCTTTCCTGCTACTTAATACTTGCTTTTGTTGAATGTCTTGACTTGATCTAAGGGTCTTTAGTCAATACATCAAGACTCCTGTGAATTCTAGGATAGTCTTTCAAAACAGTCACAACCTTTCTCAACAGCTGTACCTTCTGCATTTTCCTTTCAATGAGCTGAGTCATTTGTGAGAATGCTGAATTGACCTGGATTCAGGATAGATCCTTAGGGGACCTTGCTTGATACATCCCTCTACTCTCAACACTTGTGGGAGGAAGAAATGCATAAGCATAAGCTTTGCCCTTAATTTGGGAACAGCAAGGCATTAGGGCAGCTCATGTCACCATCTGAAGCAAAGCCTCAGCTTCATAAAACAGGATGGGCATGAAAATACACACGAGCATCACCTGTACAAACTGTCCTGTGCCTCTGCCCTGCCCAGCACTCAGCACCACGCACTGCCTTCGCTCCCTGAATGCACCCTGTCTGGAAGGGGTTATAAATACACATCCTCCTTCAGTTGGAGAAGGAAGAAGAGGATGCAGATGGGTGAGAACTGTTCCAGTGCAGCTCCCGCTCTCGCCCGGCGCATAATGAGATCAGAATGCAGGCAGGAATGTGTGGAGGAGTGGAGCTGGCAAGGATTCACCAGCCTGAATTATTCTAAGCCTATTCCATCCCTAATCATACCATTTTGCTTTTTTATTTTTTATTTTGGTGTGCAAAGGTGCTTTATGGAGCTGTTTCTGTTGGAACATAAAATTCAAGCTCATTTTACTCCAGGAGCAAATTCTAGTTGACAGGATATTACTCTTTGGGTGGGTTTTTGGTGTGCTGGGCTTCTTATAGTATCCTTTGCTCTGGCTATTTCAGAGCACTTGGCATTTCCCTGCTATGTAGCCAATTTACTGGATGCTGGAAAGTATGAAATTGGATCTTTAAAAGGATCCTGGATAATTTCTGATGCTAATATAAATCTTGAAAAAAACAACAACCCAAACAGAAAAGGGGTGGGCAGAGCCATATCACATGAGTTATCCAGACTTGTTTACATCCTGATTTGCAAAAGATACAGCTTGACCCCAGTGTAACCTTGAAGTCTACACAGGGAGAGGAAGTACTATGTAAATTGGAGCAGCCAAAACAAAACAGGCAGACAGAAAGCTGAGTGTACAGAACAAGCTGGGGAGGCACTCTGCAAACACTTGCTAGGGAGAAGAAATGTGCATTTTAAATTTTTTTTTTTTTTAATTCTGGGATATAAATGGCTGTGATAAAAAAACCCTTTGCTAAGAAAAAATGGCCACACCCATTTTCCACAGTATAGGAGCAATGTGTTTTCCTGCACCAGCCATGCCCTCCCAGGGAAGTCCTTCCTTACAGAGGAGCAGTTCTGAGTTCCCAGGGGAACCTCCTTGTGCCCAGGCTTTTTGGCTGCAGTCTAAAGGGTTTTAAAGATGGAAGTGGTGTCCTGAGGGCCCTGCCAGGGGAGCAAAGCCACACACACTAAAAGACACAACAGCAGGGAATTGCTGGTGGTGGTGAGCAAGCCTTGTGTTAGTCCCCCATGGCTGATAAAGAAAGGGGAGAGCAGACCAAAGGCTGTGCATCATCCAGGAGCTCTGCAGCACCCTGGGGCCATGCAGGTCACTCTGCAGTTTTGCACTGGTACACGCCTGTGTGGCTGGCCCATGAAGAGACTGAGAAAGAGATCTGGAAAGAAAAGTCTCATTTTTGCAGTGAGTTAAAAGCTTTCCACCCCGCTTTGGTTTTAGGTATCCCTGACTCCCATTCCTGAGGCTGAGCCTCTCCACACTTTTGACACTGCCTGGTATCTTCCTCTCGTGCCTCGGTGGCACTGTGGTTTAGGGAGTGGAGTCACCTGAGGACTTCTGTGAAGTGATGCATCATCACTGTCAGCTCCAAGCAGCACAAAGGAGGTCAGAGCATGGCACCTGGCACTGCAGCAGCTGAGGGTGTTTTGTGTCTAACCACAACCCCTGAGCCGCTGGGTGGCTGTGGGTGCAGCTTTCTCACACACTCACCATGTCAGGAGTGTTATTATTCCCTGCCTTGTTACTGGGAATCCATTGTAGGAGAGGGAAAGTGATTCCCATGCAAACCCCTCTGGGCTCCTGAACCCACAAGACTGTTAATCTCTGAATTCTAATCTCTGGGTGGAGGATGAAGTGCAGCAGTTGTGAGCAGTGTTTTAAGCCTTTAAACAAACTGATTGTTTAGTCTGCTGCAGGCAGAACCCAAGCTCAGTAGAAGTGTGGTTTGTGGCCAGCAGCAGGTTCACAACTAGCAAAGTTTAGGAGGCAACTGTGAGGTAAAATGGGCATAAAAAAGGTGTAACTCCATTCCCTGAATAGCCAGTATCCTTCCTGAAATCTCCATTAAACAAATTCTCAGCCACTTTGCTTTAATGGGGAGAGCTCTTATGCAGAAGAGTGTTGTCTTCTTTCAGGGACAGCAACTTTTCTTTTCCTGGATGTCACATTCCTTGCTCCTGAAGAAACCAGAGCTGTTCTTGGAGCAGTACTGACCTGAGCAACTATTCCATTCCTTGGCTCATCCTGGGCTCAGCAGGGACCACACTCTTCAAGCCTTTCTCAAGATGCTGTGAATGGTCACTTGGGGGTCAAGTGCAATTCATGAAGAACCCCAGTGCCAGAATTTGTTGGTGCTGTTCAGAAATAAGAAGTATATTGTGCATAATGATGTCTGTGAACTTTTCGTGGCCCTTGCTTGCCTGCCCTCTCCCACCAGCCACAAACACACAATATACACTGGTGCTTTTCTCTGCCAGAAAACCACCACTGTTTAAGTGTAAAATCACTTTTTGGTATGTATATATATATATTGAAGCAAAATATGCTTCCTATGAACACTAATTGACATAAGAGTCTTGCTTTAAATGCAGAGATTTTAGTTATAGAAAGCTTCTACAGCCACTGAACTGTGGTTGTACAGGAAAAAATTGAAAGAGAAAGTAAATGTGAGAAGAGAAATGAATCTTTTAAGGCAAAGGCAGGAAGGGAAATTTAGGAAATACTAAGGCAATCAGAGTTGCCCTTTATTCCTTGCACTGCAGGTCTGTCAGTTTTCAGGGGTTTGAGCACAGGAAAAATCATGGAATCAGAGAATGGCTTGGGTTGGAAGAGACATTAAGGATCATCTGGTTATATCCCACTGCCGTGGACAAGGACATCTCCCACTACACCACTGTTGCTACAGTGACACTTTGACACTTCCAGGACACTTCCCAGGCTGGAAATCAAATATCTCTCTCCAGTGGAGACCATAAGGTTCAGCTAAGTCTGAAAATCTGGCTTTCAATTCGTTCTCTCTTCAGATTTTGACCATGTGGGAAATATTTATTCTTCCTTGCACAGAAATTTATGAGCTAAATGGAAAATGTATCTTAGTATTTAATTTGCTTGGTGATGAAAAGAAATTAGTTTCATCCATTGAGCAGTTTAGCAAATCTCCATTAATTTTTATAAGGAAGTACTTGCCTGACTTTTTCTGTAAATTTATATGAAAAAGAATAGCTATTAAATCTTCTTCCATCTGTGAGTTTTTGATAAGGATATTGCTAATGTGAATAATCAGAAACCAAATCCTAACTGGATGCTACTGTGTTAAGTGTAATGTAGCCTCTACTTCATAAATAACAATTGGATTGTGGAGTTAAAATAGTGCAATGACAGTGCCCAGAAGTATTTTGGACAGTAAACTTATTTTCAGATTTTTAAAGCAACCAGGCAGAATCAGGAATGTAATTCAGCATTTACTCAAGCATTTGGGTATTTAAGCCATGTCGACCTACAATGCCTTTGGAAATATGTTCCTTTCCTTTTCCAAGCACCAGTGAAGAATAGAACTTGTAGCATTCTCTTGGTTTTCAGACAGTGCTGAGGTAATTTACAGTGATAATGCTGTCACGGCTGAGTGAAAACCAAAAGACCTTTCTCTGAGTATGTGTGTAATGAAAAGTGTGATGTTTTCAAATACTGAATGAGTCAATATTTCCCCAATGTTTTTCAGACACACTATGATAAAGTAGTCTTTCAGATTACTGATTCCAGGTTTGTATTAATCTTTTTCCATCACACTTTTATAAGTAAGGCTTTTGTTATTGCTTTCTTTTACTACACTGAAGCAGTAATCTGATCTCACTTTTTGAGACTTAACATTGTTCTATAAATACAGCTTCAGGCTAGAAATTATTTTAATTTTTGACAGTTTCCATATCATTTTCATTGTTTGTGCCCACCACTAAATTATCTCAAAACATTGTATCATGGCTAAGGGCTAAATTGGGTCTCTCAGAGAACTGTTTAATTCTTAGGCAACATTTATTCATATATGATTTAATAAGACAGCACAAGGACTAGATGAATGTAATTTGAAAAATGAAAGGAGAGGTAAAAAATTATTTGCTTTCCAGCCAAAAGAAAAGAAGAAATTTTTGACTACCACCTTCCTTGTGGCTCTTGTGGTACTCCAGTAAAGACTTGATGGTGGTGACTCAGCCATGGGCAGAGTTCAGAGCAGCCCCACCAGGCAGGCATTGCACGAGCCCATTACTCAGGAGTGCTGCTTATTGCACATCATCCCTGGGCTGTGCTGGCAGGGGATTGCATTGCAAATCAGGGGTTTGTGGTGCAGCCTGCTCAGCCCTGCCTGAGGGTGGCCCAAGTGCTGACAGGAATGATATGGTACCTTATGGGTGGCCTGACCTTTTTACCTAAGGGGGGAATCTAGAACACTATTAAAAATCAGAAATTAGGAAATCGAATTTGCAAGCTATTGCTGCAAGATTGTCTTTTCCCACTTATAAATCAGTTAACTATGTGGGATGTAAGTTTTGTCTCAATTTTGATGGGACTGTGCCAACATTGCCATACTGGCAGGGGCCCCAGAGCTGAGCTGTTGTTGAGCCTGTTGGTGGTTGAAGGAGCTGAAGGTCTCAGTGTGGGCTGCAGAATCTCTCTGAGATGCTGGGTAGGGGCTGTCCTAACAGCCAAGCATTCTACAGTGCAGCCTTTCTTGCTGGTGAGACCTATATAATGAAAGGAAACCTGGAAAAACCCTAAAAAAACCTGCTCCCTCAGTGCAGACCAGGGCAGCTCTGTGCTGTGCTGGGTTTGCTGTGCACAGATATCCCTCACTGCCAATGTTATTATTGATGCTTTATATAAGATCATGTATCCTAGTTTCTTATTATTCCCTTGTTGAGAAAGACTTAATATTCTATCATGTCTCTTGGTTTATTCTGTAGCTGCCCCTACTCTTCTGCCCCATGACTCTGGGGAGGCTGGTCTTGATCCCTTCCAGAAGAAACTGAATGGTTACCTCTGTGTAGGGGCAGCATGAGCAGGCAAATCCATAAAGACTTTAATTAGGTTAAGGATAAATTTCAAAGCAGATATAAGCCTCTAGAATGTAGGCATAAACAGAGCTTGCCATGGGGCATGTGTGTCCTTATGCTGCTGCTGAGGACACTGCAGAGGCAGCCACTGGTTTCTGTCTGTAATTCCAAGCTGTGGGCTTGGATCACAGCTTTGTGAAAAGCTCTAAAGCCTGCTCTGCTCTGGATAATTTATTTATACTTTTTTTCTTCCTTCCATGAAACAATAAGGTTTCACTTTTACTTTGGACTTCATCTGAAATTGATGCTGACCATTAGTCATAACCTTTAAATGAACCTATAAATACAATCCAGGCTGGAACTCTGCCCCCTCCTGCCTGCCAGTTTACAACATGCTACAAAAAAAAAAAAAAAAAATGCAAACTCTTGCTTCTTGCTAAATAGTCTGACTCATGTTTTCTGGTTGGGAAAAGGGAGTGGCATCCTGCAAGGCTGCAAACCCTGTGCAGCTCCATGTGACACAGAGTATGGAAAGGAAAATACAGGCTTTGTTTGCTTAGCTTTATGGCTGAAATGCAATTAATGGCAAATGGATTCAAAATATGGATTATAAAGTCATGGTGTAACTGAATCTCATGTGTTTATAAAGACAACTTAAAATGTATTTTTAAAAGAAATTCAATGTAGGGCTATTAAGAAAACCCACTTAAGTCTGATGACTGAAAAAGTGCAGACATGGAAATATTCTTAGTTTCCAGATTATTTTTATTCCAAGGTGTTTGGAATAGCTAATTTTTTTTTTTTTTTTTAAATTTTAGATTTTTTATTTTGTTTTTCTGGAATTATTTTTGCTTAGTAATAATTTCCAAACTTTCTCATAAGTATGATCAAAATTTTAATGTACTTACATTTAATTAAAAGCTTAACCATCTCAGCAAGAAAGGGTGTAAATTCTGTTAATAAATTTTTATAGAAACAAGTAACATTTGTGAAAATCCTCCCCTCAGATTACAATAATAGCAACTTTTTTTTCCTTTTTAGATGCTGTTTCTTTTCTTTGATAGAATTTTTATCAAGTCTCTTGCTGCAAGAAAAAGATCCCAGAAATATGCAGCTCTTTGTGTATCAATATTAAACCACCTGTAATTTCAAAGAAGTGAAACCAAGCTCTTACACTCAGGTTGTCAGATATTATCCAGTATAAAAAGCCTGATTGTTTCTTTGGGAAGCATTATCATCCCCACAGATTATAGCAATATATAATTTATATACTTAGTAAGGAAAACCAACCCAAGAACAAAACAAAACCAGGACTCCAAGGGTACAAACTGGCCATTACTGTCCAGTACCATTCATTTTAAGCTTAACCAGCTGTGAGATGGTAAAAAATGTAATTTCCCTCCCAGGAAATCCTTTGGGAAATCCACTCTGCTGCAATCCCTGAACTCTGCAGAGCGCAGCACATGCTGGAGCAGGCACAGGGCAGGGTCCTGAGGATGCCTGGGGAGTTTGGGCATCAAGGCACCACCTCCCCACCTTGCATCCCACCCTCCTCTTAGATCTGGTCTGGCTGCTTTGTAACCCCACTGTTGGGGCACTGTAAGAGCTAAGAGTGCAGTGCAGTCCTTTGAAGGTAATAGGCTTCTCCTCTTGTGAGATGCTGCCTATTTTGCTCTGTTCCCCAGTGATGGGAGCCTGCTTTCAGCAGCAAAGAATAAATTCTGCTGTTGAGCCACAATGGAGAGAGAATGGTAGAAGTTGTATGCACCACAATGTTTTCCTTTAGTCTGTTTAAAAATTTAATATAATAATTAATACATGTGAGATGGTAGAGAATCCACACAGAAGTTTGGAGAATTTCAGAATTATGGTAATTATGCATTTCCATGCATGTAGGTATTGTGATCTTGGACTACATGATCCCATTTTTTCCCTGACAGTCTGCCTGCCACAATACACAGCCTGGGTGCACAAGGGAGACAAATTAAGATTGCATGTGCAGCTGTAAATGTGACATTTGGAAAGTCTGAAATAGAACAGAACTAGCATTATTTTAATGTAGCTTTTTGTATGCATGCAAATAAGCTTGTGGCTTATGTTCATCTCCCAGGTGCTTGAAGACTTTGATAGTTGTTGTATTTAGTGGCTCTGTACTTGTCACTTCTAGAAATGGGGATGTGAAGCACAGTAGTGGAATGAAGATTACACTGAGGTAAGGTGTGTTTCACTGCACCTCAAGTCAAATTACTGTTGATGTTTAAGACACATTAATTCATTACAAGTTTGGAAAGACACGTGCTATTGATTGTGTTCTGCCTGAGTAGGAATTTTCCCAGTTTTCTCTCTCCTATCCTCATCTGTAATGGTCTGTCTGCTGAGGATCACTTTTAGGCAGCACTGATGTGGGTCCAGCTGTTTGGTTAGTTATTCAAAGAACACCAGATTTTCTTTTCTAGAAAAAGAACTAGTTTTCTATAGGCTTTTACAAATCAAATGGCAAAAATGGAGTTAGTTAAGCTTACATTATATGAGCATCTTGAAAGATGACCAGAGCCACTTAGACATAGTAGCATCCAGTTCCTCTATTTCTCTGTCAGTGTAAGGGTTACTGAACACCTCAAACTTGAATGCACAAATCATCCTTGTGCTGAGGGGGCACACACAGACCCCTCATTCTGAATTCTGGGCTTTGAATGATAAAATAATCAACAAATATTGCCCTGTTTTTTGATAATAATATCCGAAGTTGGATTAGATCTTAATGTCTTTGAAGCAATTATTTTGTAATTATTTCTTAGGAAGGCTTTTTAAAAGTCATTATGAACAGTAAACTAACAATCTGCTTAAGATAACAAGTATAGGAAAAGTGGGGTGGTGGGGTAGTCATGCAAAGTGGTAGGCTTCTAGAAATGGACATTTTTTGACTCTGCTATTCTTAAATGAATGTCATTGACTTAATGGGAGGAAAATGTGGTGTCTAAGGAATGTGGTGATTCCTGAGAAAACTGAGCTATGATCTGCTTCACTCCAGGCCACCGACCCTCGGGTGGATTTGCAGTGTTAGATGAGCTTGGAAGGCACCAGCCTGTCCTGGCACGGGGAAGGAGGGATGGAGGAGATGCAACAGTGGTGTTTTATTGTGTGCTGGACCAGCCAGAGTCACCTCTTCCAGCTCTTCTTGCTCATTTTCACCTGCACTGCTAACAAAGCTTTTGCATGTTCTGGAGCAGCCATAAATCAGTGCACAACCTGTTTCTGCTTCCTTCAGAACCTGATACTTCCCCTTTCATATCACCCAGGGCAAGTCAATATCCACCTTATTCTGTGAAATGAGTTGCCAAGGTGTGCATCTAAAATAAAATAATTATTTTATTGTTTTGATTGCATTAAAAAGCTGCACCTGGAATATCCAAAAAATATGGAAATATTTTGCATCCAATATTATCACAATGTTGCTTAATACATTAATGAAGATAAAAATGGCTTATTCCACTACCGAAAAGGAAAAGAAAATTATCTGACCATATGGTGCTATCTCTACACAGAGTTTGAAATAAAGAGAAACTGTTTCTCATAGATATGACAAAAAGCAAAGACATTTTACCACAAAGTGATGACTTTTTTGAAGAAGGTGCCCTTTATTCCAGAAACAGTATAAGCATGACATGATGTGGCAGTTACCATGGCAACTAATTATTTTTTATTGAACAACAAGAATAAGCACAATAGCTTCACAAATCCAAGCATATCTTGGCAAGAAAGTTAAAATATCCTGGGGCATCATCAACATGTGCAGATATCATTTTTATTTCCTTTCTTTTTTTTTTCTCTTTCAGAGGGTTTTAAAAAAAAAATTGAATACAAACAAATATATTAGATTATGAGTCAGAAGAGGTGTGTTACTTTCTCATCTGACCTCTTCCTTTACCAAAATCTCCTCTTGACATTGTGCTGCTGAGGAGTCGTGGCCATCTAAGTTACAATGGGCAGCATCCACCTTGGTTTTGCCCTGGAATTGATGATTCCACATTTTAAGGAGATGCCCGAGTAAGGAGTGAAAGGTTGACAATTTAGCTGACAGGAGAACGTGACAAGGAAAACAGAACAGATGGGGCCCTTGAAAATACCATTCTTTGGAAGTATGTGGAATCAATTTAATCCACAACAACAGTACAATGAAGAATCTTATTCTGTAATTATGAGGCTGAAAGAGAGATGGTTTTGATCCAGATATTATTGATTTAGTTGACTGTGGGTAATAAAGTAATACAGAAATGGTAGTGTCTGGTTCAGGCCTGGCTGAAGTCAACTGCACATTCTTTTTTTCAGACACCCTTTTAATAAATTGGAATGAACTTTAATGAACATCACACTCAATATGTGAGTTAAGGGTGATGTATTGATGTTACCAAAGTTGATGGAACTTTTGCTGTGTTTGCACAATATTGTCCAGATAGAGATGCAAGGACAAAGTCCATGACACACTTCTTCATTTAACATTCATAAGCATGGAGGTTTGGATAAATTACTTCAAAAATATCAATGTTTTCAATAGCAAATCTCAGTGAGCAAACATTGCATCTGATGATACAGGTATGTAACTCAGTCTATATAATTCTCTATGCTAAATCCTTGCTCTCTCTTCTGTTATTGCAGACCATCTTGAAGGCAAGTATCATAGATCATATGTACTACCAAAGCCAAAACATTTAAAGAATTTTTTCCATCTCCATTTGATAGATCAGAATGAAAGAAGAAAATCTCCATCTTGGTTCTTCCATTCAGGGTGACCTTATAACTGAGCATCTCTGGTTTAATTCCAGCCTCAGTTTAGGAAAAAAAAAGAAAAGATCCTTCAACCACACATTCAACCTCGAGTTTAGTATTTGGTTTGGTTCTGAGTCAGTTGTGTTAAACCAGTTAAGGTCAGATTTAGTCTGGAGAGGCTGCAAAATTACAGGATCAAATGATACACGATGTTCTGTGGAACTGAATTGCATTAGAGGCTGCATAAACACCATTAATATTGCTTAACATTGCTGTGGCATGTGAAGCAGTAAGAAATCAGAGAAGGGGAGAGTCTCCATGTGTAGTAAAAATACCTTTGTGTGATGGAGAATTGAACAAGACCTGTCAGGAAGGCTCGTGTCTCACAGGAGGTGCTGCTGATGTTCAGGGGGGTCTTGTTCAACAGCCCAGCCTGGAAATGGCCTCTGAAAAGGACAAAATCCCCATTGTTAGGCTGTCACTGCTGGCTGTCTTTCACTGGAACACAAGAGACAGAATTATTTGTTCAGTGCTGTTGAAGATTTAGTGGTTCTGTTTGTAGAGTTGGAAGTAGTGATTTCAGTGCCCTGCACCAATTCTGATGGAGATTAATTAACTTTGATGGTCCAGAAATGTCCCTGAGAAGCTCTGTCAAGCTTTGCCAGTGAGAGTGCCTGAAACATAACTTACTTATTCTCACTCTGGTTAAGACCAGAATAGCAAGTTACTAGTGTTGGTATTAAGTGCCTAGAAAGTCACTACATGCTTCTGCTGATGTGGCTCAGTGGAGTAACCTCTGGGTAAAGGGAGAGGTGGGATAATTTGTGAGGTGTTAGAAATTCTCATATTCCTGTAGGATGAGGCACTAGAGCTCCCCACCAGTTTTGTCAGGCACTTGATTCTTCAGTTAGTGAGTGTGTAGGTAGCACCGGGCTTCTCTCGGCTGGTGCTGAAGAAACTCATCACATCATCTCTGTGTATAGGGAGACTTGGTTGTGTGATCATCAGGGCAGAAGGTGAGACTGGGAAATAGTGCTAGCTAGAAAAATAAAATGTTGACACCCCTTCCCTAAAGTGATTTTAAAATTTATGTAAATACTGGTATTTCCGTTCACAACTACTTGTGTTTATGTGTTATATCTTGATGAAATTCTGCCTGTTAAAATGCAAAAGTACTTGGTCCTGTTAATCTGACTTAGTGTAGAAAAGCCTGGAGTGTTAAAAACTGTTTTCAGAAAGATGCCTTGTTCCTTCTAAAAGCCATCAGTGGGATGGTGGCCTGTGCAGGAACGCGGGTTTCATTCATTAAATGTAGAGCATTTGGCAGACTGACACAGCAGCCAGGAGAAGTGTCATCCTGGGATGACAGACTATAAAGATGAACAAGCCTTTGTGGAATTTGCAGTGAAAAGGGATCATTTATTAGAAGGATAGAAGCTTTTGCATTTTCTTTCTGGCACTGTGTGCAAGGTCCTGCAGACCATGAACAGAGCAATGCCTGCAGGAGCCTTTGAGAGCTGAGACAGAGGGAGACTGGGCTGGGATGATCCCTGTCACTACATGGGTACACACCAGCTGAGAATGTAATCCTAACTGTGGATTGAGTTGGTCATAGCTCAAAAAGAAATTTATTTTTATCATTGAAATAAACCCGTGCGGGCAGGAGATGCCGATGAGTTCACATCCCTTATCCAGCACCCTCAGGCTGATCCCTGCTCATACATGAAGGAAAGAGAAGTCAACTCTTAGCCAAGTGCATGTTGTGGGTCAGACTGTCACTGACTTCTCCACTTTCCTAACATGATTATATTGTACCCAGGAGTGACATGCTGACAGCTTTTTTTTCATTGTTGCTGTTGAAGGACAAGGACAACGGGCAGCAAATTAGAAGTTCAAGGCAAATCAGTTATGTTATGTTACGTTTAAACATCATTTTGAAATTAAATATAACATGACATAATGTTATAAGGAAACAGATTTGACTGCCCAGGCACCTTTATACCAGAGCAGACAGCGATGGGGCCTTGGAGGAATAGAATATTATATTATGTTTATGTCCTACTCAATATTCTCTCATGGTATTGTAAGTTTAAAGGTGCTTTTGTTGTCAATGAGAATCATGTCCTGAGAATTTTTTGTTGATGACTTTCTTCAGCATGTTCTCCTCTATTGAATTTCTGGGAATGCAGAATGCAGTGCTGTGCTACATGCTGCTGACTTTCTTATAGATCAGTACCTGGTTTTGTATTTACCAGAAAGAATACTTATCTTTATCGTACAGGCTTTTGCTGAGAGATGTTAACCTATAGCTAAATGACATGAACCTCATACCAATTGCAATTAGCATAAGAAAACAGTAAGGGGAAAACAGTGTCTGCCATTTCCTACAGGACCAACAATTGCTAAGGTAGAGGTCTATGATACAGTTGGATTTGTCAGATGATAAATATCAAGGCACATAGAAAGAGTTATGAAGCTGTGTTCCTAAAAAATGTAAGTGGTACGTTGGGAATTACAGTTGGAAGACTAAAAATGGCCTTTTTTCATACTACTCTTTTAACCAGAAATACATCTGAGTGCATACAAAAGAAGGAAACTCAACAGGAATCATATCAGTTGTAAATAAAATAATAATATAGTACTTCTCAATGATACATATTCCCTGACCTCTCTCCTCCCAGGCTGGAAATCTTCCTTTACCATAAATTTCTGTGTCATCCAAAGAATTCTAGTTGGGAAGTAGCATTAGAGGCTGGAGCTGAAATGTGCCAAAATGCACAGGTGTCAATTTTGGCAAGTACAATTTTACATCTAGTTGAAAATTCTGCTGAGTATCATAGCTCAGACCTGCTCTTCTTAAATCACATTGTGGCTAAGCCTATACTGGAGTATAATGGAAAATACCTAAATTAATGCTAACTAGTTTCTCCTATCCCAGCACTCCAGGTATTGAGCCACTTTTCACCAAGTACCTAATGAGCTGGCACTGAGCTCTGAGCTGCTGCAGGCAGAGCACTGTGGAGGCATTGCCACATTACTGAATGTTGATTCAGAAAACTGCAGCATTGCAGGAGCAGTGGGGGCTGTAGGCTGTATCTTTTGACAGCCATGTATCTTCTGGAGCAAACCCCTCTTCTGAGAAGGGATAGAGGAAATAGTTGATTTTCTGTAGAAGAGGCATTTTCTGGCAGGGAAGGAGCTCTTCGTGCTCTCTGACTTAAAAGCATCTCCACCAAAGCCTTCAGTTTTCTTTAGATATCTTTAAAGTAGCCCTTCTGGGCCCATATGTGATGTGAAACCATACTCCCAGTTGTTCCTGATAAAGGCATTGAGTGCCCTGCAGCAAAAGTGTGAACTGGCAGAAAAATCTCATGTTGTTAGCACTTGCTTTAATTTTCAAGAACAATAATTAGGCACTCAGATACCGGGGCGATGACTGTTCCAATCTGAATAAAACAGCACAATGAACTGTCTCAGCAGCATGTTTTGAAGCAGTTGCTTTTCCTCCTACCCTTTGCCTCCTACTCTGAAGTTTGTAGGAGAACCCATGCATATTACAGCAGAAGTGTGTGTGCACTGACAGCACTGTGGGAATTTTCTCTCACTCGGCCAAAGAGTTTTTATTTCTCAAGTACATTTCTGTGACAACACATGAGGACTACAGTGAAAGAAAATGTTTTGCCTTTTATCTGAACTTCAGCTGGAGTCAAAGCAGTGAAAGATGCTGAGCAGTCTTGTGTTAGCCTTGTAGAGCTCTTGACCCTGTGCTTAGGAGGGAAATTTGTCAGTCCCTTTGAGAGCAGTGGCACTTGCACATCCTCCCCTTGCAGCATCAGTGCTCTTCAACCAAACTGGATCAGGCCTTTGGCATGTGACTGCCTCTTCTATTGCAGAAATAGAGGCAGGAAAACCCAGCTCAGCTGTTCATCTGTCACTGAATGCAGGAATGAGCTGTTCTCCACAGCAAGGACCTGTGACACTGAACAATGTGACTGGTGGCATGAGCTCAGGGTCTTTCCAGAGGTGACTCACTGAGCCACTCACACTTTTAGTCTTTTCCTGCAGAATCTTCCTGTGCTGGAATTATATGGGGTTATATTCACAGGGAAAGACATCCCCTTTCCATGAGGCTCCTTAAGAACCAGCCCTAGTAGGCTACATCTGATTAATTTAAAAGGTGATTATCATAATCTGTATTACTGTTCTTGGGCTGCAGACATTGCAAGGACAAATGACAGCAGAATTTGATGTGAGAACTGTAGTTTACAGGTAATACAGTATTAAAGTGAAATGTTAGCTATCAGAGAAGCCCTCAGAAGGAGCTTCCAAATCACAATATTTGCAGGAGCAGCAGTCAGTCAGGCACAGGTGTGTGCTGCACTCTGTATGGAGGTTCAGGGCTCCCATGCTTATCACTCTTCTCATCTCTTCTTTCCAAACTGAGTAGAATCCCCCTGCAATAACCACATTTAAGTATTGACACCCTCTCTCTGGTCTTGGCCCCACACAGCAGTGAGAATTTGCTGCTCCTGCCCCGTGCTCAGGGCTGGCTGCTCTGGTGGGTTGAAATGCAAGTTCTCCCTTTCAGACACACTCTGAAACTGCCTCTTTCTCTGAAAAACACAGTGAGCAGCAGTGGGTCCATAAGGAATATTTGAGTCCCTTGCATGTCCTCAGTCTCCTCCAAGCTGAGCAAGAACACAGAAGGAGTTTATGGACTTGGCTGTGCAGAGCACAAGGTCACACACAAGAGCTGCTGATTTAATTTCATTTAGTGTTAATCCTGCAACTCATTAGAGAATACACAACATTTTTCAAAGTCAGACATATTTACAAATACACACATATAAAAATACATTATTGCATTAATTTAATCTAAAAATATTGAACATTTAGTGCAGAACACTAAAGGAGGTTATGAAAGGAATCATTAGTGTCCTTGTGGTGCTGAGGCATTTTTTAGCATCTACTATTTTAAGCACTACAAAGGGTCAAGAGAAAAGCTCAGGATCAGCTGTATGCTTAGAATTTTTTTGGCAGGATGGAGATGACTGAACACTTTAGCTTAAGAAAGGAAGATGGGAGGGTCAACATGAAAAATTGGAAATGACATATCTGGGCAGCCTTAATGAGACACATGCAGGCATGGGTCAATTCTCTTGGTCACATATCAAGCTCAGAATCACATGAATCCAAACCCTGTTTATATTGGTTGTGAGTGTGGAGCTTTAGATGAAGTTAAATTCCAATTTAGCAACTTTTGGAGCATTAAAGAATAAAGCAATAAATTATAAAAAATAAAGTTCATGTTACTCTGTAAACCTGGAATGGATTAAGCAGATGAGTCTACATCACATTAGTGTTTCCATGTATACACAACATGAATGTGTATGTGAATGTGTGTTTGTGTGTGGACATGCACCTATAGCCATGGGTATGTAGTCATCTCTGCAATATCTGCAAGAGTTATTCAATAACATCATTTCATTACATCAGCTCTGCCTTTCACTAACATGTCTGGGTTTTTTATATGATATGGTACAACAGTAACATGCAAAAACAATCTAAGGGCATAAAAGTGCAAAGTTCAGTATAAATTAACAAAGAAGAAGAAGACGTGTTGGTCAATTTACTTACACCTTTTTCACATTTTGAAGAAAAAAGGCTAAATTAGTGAGAGCAGAAACATAAACTCTTGGAGGCTGCAATTGTAGTTGATACCCACAAAATCCTTCCATTTCAGTGCTTAGTAAAATGTTATAGGCTACTATGGTTTTTGTCATCAGTGGATTTTTTATGGACCCTCTTAATGCTGTGCAAACCTTTTAAAATTAAGAAGCAATTATCAGCCTGTTAAGGAAGTTGCAGGCTTTGACAATTGACTCATTTGGTAGACAAATATGTTGTCAGGCATTAGGTGTAACTCCTGGAGAGATTTCTTTGGAGATGACTACAGATCAGTACTCAGAACAGGGAAATTCACTCCATTATTGACAGAGATTTTAAACCAAACAAACTCTATGAGTGATCAAAAGATGCATCTGCTCTTTGAAAGGCAAAGTTTAGTGCTCCATAAATTCAAACAGCATCACTCATGTGATCTTTGGAATCAATATTACAATAAGCAATTGTCAGTTCTGCCACTGCTGAATTGAGTAATTAAAAGTCATTAGTTTTAAGGGCTTCCACTGGCAGCATAGGGTCGATGTGCATTGATATGCTTTCTCTAATCAATAGTATGGGCAATAGTCAATCTTCTTGGCTGATAAGCACATCTGCAAGTTAAAATCAGATTATTACTGTTAGTTTTAGTGTATACAATATCACCTTTTACAGAAAGTAGATCCATATCTGAAGGAAGAAAATGATAGAAGCATTAGAAAGAGAGGCAGGTTCACTTGACATATTTGTTATTTCTTTTGCTAAGGATACATTTTGCAGGGCAGTAGCAGATCTTCCCTTGCAGACTCCAAGCATAGAACAATTACTAGAAAGAGTGGCTCTTGTGCAATTCAGAAAGAAAATAACAGCAAATGAAAAAAACAGCAGGAAACTCCATGTGGGGAAAAATAGCTCGTGTTGTTGATCCAGTGAAGTGTTTCCTTCATGCTCTTACAGAGACATGGTTATTCTGGGAACCCTGTTCCCCAGAATGGCTGAAACCCCTCTGCAGCCCATCTGTGCAGTCCCAGAGCAGCTCTGCAGGGGCAGAAGAGCCAGGCTGTGCTGTGGGCATTCAGCAGGGCTCGGGGGCACAGAGCCCAGCCAGCCTGCCCAGCAGCTCGTGGGGCTCTTGGTGATTTCCCCCACCCCTCAGTCAGAATGGAAACACCTCCTGTTGTTCTTGGCAGTTCAATGTGTCCCTTGGCTGCAGCTCTAAGTCTCTGTTTTGCTTCTGGTCCTTCCTCTGACCAGCCTGCCTGGGCTTTGCTGTCTGTATTTCATCCCTCCTGCAAACCCTCCTTGTTGTACCTGCACCCTTTCCTTGGCTTCCCAAAATGCTTTCTCCTCACCTTTTGGCTCCCTAGCTTTGAGTTTCTTGGCCCAAAATGTGATAATTCCTGTTTAATACCTTGGCTCAGGCAAATAAATTTTTTTTTTGGTCTTCTCTGGGTTTGGGCAGAGGCAGGTCTCCCTGTGTGTCTGCACTTGATTCCAAACCCAGCCTAAGCCTGGCTCTGACCTCAGGCCCTGCCTGTGAGTCCTACAAGCTCAGTAAGGACTGTGGGTTTATGTGTGGGATCACAAAAAAGGGGTGTGTCTGCCTGGAGCTCATTTTGATTTTGTTATGATAGCTGGACATATAACATGGCCCATCCATGGTTATGTCTGTGCTGCTGTCTTGCAGGGTCCTTGTGGATAAATATGGTTTATTTATTCCTAACACTGCCAAACCTGCTGTACTCACAAATACATATCTCTTGGTGATCAGGATCAGATGTGGTTTAAAGTCAGTCAGTAGCACTTTAGGGAAAATACTTCCATGTTCCTTTAAAGTGAGAAATTATTTTTTATATTGATTTGTGTTTTGACATACATGTAGCATATAACATGCTACAACAGTAAAATATCTAGGATTTCTTCCCTGTTGCATGCATAGACACATATTTTCAGTAGTATAACCTTCATTTGAAGGTTGGACTTGAGGATCTTTGAGGTCTTTTCCAGCCTTAATGATCCTATGTGATAACATAGGCAAGGAAACCACAAGAAGAAGCAGGAAATGAGGTGATCTCAAACAGCATCACCCCCACATCCTGCCAAGAGAATTTGTCACCCAGCAGAGTGAATGTCTTCTACAGGAATGATAAAGCTTGCTCAGAGCTGGCTGTTGGTGTTCATCTACCTGAGCATGACTGGAAGAGCAGAAGGAGCTGGGAAGGTCCTCTGGTGTGGTGTCAGTGCAGGTTGTCCTGGGTTGCCAGCAGATGACAGAGACCTCTCAGGAGGATGTTCTGGTCTCTACACACAATTAGGACAGGGTGGCTTTGCTTAGTGTGAATCCAGCTTGGCTGCATCCCTATGGTAGCAAACCCTCCCACTGATTTCATGCTCTGAGAATCCACATTTCCTACAGACCTTAAGATGATGTTTATGCAAATGTGTGGTTTTGGTGTTGGTCTCAATCTTGATCCTTATGGGTCCCTGCAATTTGAGATATTCCATGACTCCATGGTCTCTGGCACTGACCAGAGTGGCAGCTGTAGCAGGGGACTGCAGCCGGGCTGTGCTCTGTGAGCAGGAGGGCAGCATCAGTCAGAGGTGACCTGCCATTTGTGACACCAGATATATGAGAATAACCAAGGACTGCTTCTAAAATGAGTCATCCATAGCTGAGGTTTGATGTGGTAAATTCTAAAGGTATAAGCGAGAGGAAAAACATATTCCCTGTAGACACAAATTAAGATATTTTACTCTGGCTCTGTGTCACTGTTATTGTTTTTGTTTTTTGCTCGAGCATGAGACTGTTCTGAATCAGACTTTAATTTGCAAATGTGTTTCCAATTCCCCTGGTGAACGTAGCAGAGTGTGTATAAATAGATTCTTACTATGAAGCAGAATGCCAACATGTAACCCAAATCCTTGCATTTAGGCTTTACATCTCATTTTTAGATGTTCACTTTCCCAAGATATATTTTTTCTTAATGGAATAACTTCATAGTCCTGCCCAATAATTCTGACATTAAATAAATCTAAAGAACTTCTCATGTATGCTGAGTACAGTGGTTCTAGGGAATGACATTTGGATTTGGTTGAAGTTTAATAATACAAAACAATATCTCAGAGCTAAAAAATCCTACAAGTAAAGAAAAATGTGGTACTTTGAAATGTAATTAGATTCCATACAAGCAAAATGCTAGTGCTATGTTACTTTACCAAATTAGGTTTACTGGATTTACGAGCATGAACTGGAATTGCATGACCAATTTCAGAGGTGAGTAGAGCAGCAATTTAAAGCTCTGGTGGATTGAGTGTACTGTTTTCAAAACCTGCCACTCCCATTGTCCCCCTCCTGCCTCTCCAGGTATCCACGTGTCACCTGTGGTGGCTCAGGTACCCCCTGAGCAATAAACTGTGCCAGGCATAGCTGCATCCCATTAGGCTGACATTAACCTCTGGCAGAAGGATGGGGCAGAGACCTAGAAACACTGTTCATTTAAACTGCCATTCCTAAATCCACTAGAGCTTGACTCACAGAGATCTTTTATCTCCCTCTGCCCTTAGGAAGGATCTAAGCACACGTAGGATGAGGATCTGAGCATATGGATGCTCAGGGCTGTGCAGGTCAGGCTGAGATTGAACAGATATGATTAAATATGTCAAGAGACAAGAGTTTCGTGGATGAAATGTGCAGTAGCTTCCAGAACCCAATGATCCTGATGGACTCCTTTCAACAGATTGCAGTGGTTTTTAAATCTAACCTTGTGAATATGTTTTATTTTATTCACTATAAAATGCTCCAGAAAGAAAATACAGGGTTTTGTGCAAAGCTCCCTGCATTTATTTCAAAGTGGGGGCATAATTACCCATATTTATTCATACCATAAGAAGTAGTTAATGCTTCATCAAGGCAAATATTTGAGCTTCTCAGTCTATGAAAATATTTTTTTTTTTATGAGGATAAACTAGGTGCATAAATATCTTACTATGAAAAAAGAAAAATTCTTGCCAGAGACTGGTGAGACTATGAATTGCAAGTGTTCAGGGTAACACTTCTGTGAACTAACAGATAAGGAACCTTGAGAAACTCAGAGTTGAGAATAAATAAAAAAATCGATGGCTTAATCTTAAAACCATTTTTGTGTGTTGTTAGAATTAGACCAGATTTTTCTGTGTTTGGCTTTACAGCACTACCAGCCTTCACACTTTTATCATGAGAGATGAATATTTGTGGAAGCTTATCTTTTACTTAAAAATCTTAGATTTATTTCAGAAAACAGATCTATAGCTGGATAAAAGGCTTTTAAATTTGACCAATGTTTCTGCAAAAAACATGTAGAACCACATGATAAAACTAGACCAGCCATACCTTTATGGTAATGCACTAATTCATATCAAAAACTTATTATTAAATTAACAAGACCAAGATACCATCAATTATTCCCCAGAGTTGTGTCCAGATGCTGTAACCAAATAATGTTTAATATCTGGAGAAGCTGAGTGTGAATTGAGAATTTAAATGTAACCTGTGCTTTGTAGTTGAGGTGAGGGAGAGTGGGAATGTTAAGGCACAACCCAACCAAGTGAGCATGAGATCACCTGAAGATGAGGAAATAGAAATTGCTGTGAGATACCCAAGCAATGTGGGTGGCAAGAGTAGAATGAGAGACAGCCCCAACATTTCTGAGTTATCTCATTTTCTGAAGGGTTTGGTTTGTGATTCTTTGTGGGTGATTTGTGTTTTGTGTACATGGCAGTGCTGTACTTACGAGAAAAGTTACATTGTCCTCCAAGTAAATATATGTGTAAATTTTCTTAGGGGATTACACTGAGCACTACACAATAGTTTATTTCAACAAAAGCTAGAATAGCTCCCCATACAGAAACTATTCTCTTAGAATAATGGCCCTTTATTGTATTTGCTTTAGACTGGTTTGGAAACAGCCAGAAATTTCTTTTGTCGAAATATTTTTGTCGCTGCTTGTTTTCTGTGTGGTGTAACTTCTCTGGAAGATTAATGTTTATCTTCTGAATGTCCATTATCAATTTTAAATCTGAATGGCACATGCACAAAAATTTGTCCCTGCCTATGGCAGCAGATTGTCAAGCAGAATTATAAAGTATTGCACTGTCTTCCATGGTAAAAGCTATTCCACTGTTTAGGTGGAATTATTTGATTAGTTCAGGAAACTAATAGTTCATAAATAATTGAAGTCTGAACTCAACCCTTCAATTAGATAAGGCTCAACTTCATGAGAGATTTTATATGCTTCAGTTTTGTTGCTGAGGGCTTAAAAATATACTGTGTAGATATCAAAGAGCTGTCAAGCAAGATTTCTACCAAGTTGAGTGCATTGAGAAAAGAGTTAGTTAAAGTCTAAGCATGAGTGATAGTGTTTGCATAGTGAAGCAGAGATTATGGCACTGCTGGACTGTGAGGAGATGACTGATGTTATACTGAGCTAATAATGCTTATGAAGCTTGAGAAAATGTACAACACAAATTATTTTTCTCTCTTGAAAATGGCATTTGAAATCTACCCAGAGGAACTGAATTGGCTCCCACGTGAAGCCCTGCAGGGGAAAAACACATGCCAAAGGCAGACTGGAGGGAAGCATAGATGTTTGTAAATGTGCTCCTGCTCCTCCTCTGGGCTTTCAGCACACACTGGGGCTGTGTGGACAGGAGGCTGCCCAGGGTCCTTCTTGTTGGGTCTTCAGGGCATCCATTTGGCATTTCTGATCTGGAACTGTGGGGAGAGACTTCTGGTCACTCAAACACGGGTGTGCTTTGAAAGCCAGTGTGCTTTGGTTAGAAAATTCTGTGTGATTAAGAGAGAAACTCCTAATGAAGATGCATGAAACTTGGGATCCTTATATTCTTAGAAAAGTGGCATGCAGAACCATGAGAGGGGATGTAGACTATGTCCCACGTATATTTATAATCTAGACATTGTTAGGAAGACTAGAAAAAATATATGCAAAGCATTTATGTCACTAAATTGCCAGTGATATGTGGGCCTCTATAAGGAAACCACCCAGATGGTGTCATTAGAGAAGAGTTTTGGAATGCCTGGTGTATTAAGGCCCATCTGGTGTGCTCAGAAGTGCTGATTCCCTGACTTCAGATGTGTAGTGGGTAAGCCATGCCTTTGAACCTTATAGTCTGAAAAGAGACAAGAGAGAACTCTTGCCTCCTGAATTTTGGTTTTGAAAAGTGTATTTTAAGTCAAGAATTCTTCTTCAGGAGGCCACAATATTTGAGAGTCATAACATCAGACAGGTTCAGTTGGGTGCAGATGTTCTTGGATGTTACTAATCTCAAAGCCTTAACTTTATTGTGGAGCTGAAGAGTCAGTGTAGGAACTTCCCAATAATCTGTATCAGCAAATTTATTTCAGATAGACTTGTAAGTGCTCAGTGGGAGTCTAGCTTTAGATAGCCTTAAAACCTGACCTTTAAAAGGCGATATTCCAGATACCTTCAGTAATTGTGCCTCTGGAAAACTTAATTCCTGCATTTGTACAGTTCTGCAGCTAGTGAGCACCTAATTTATTTTGGTGGGATTTGAAACCTACTACCATTTTTTCATGTGGGTTTCTGTTTGTCTGATTTCTGTGTTTTCTTGGTAAATCCTACAACACTAAATTGCTCTTCCTTACCTCAGAGTGTTGCCATGTTCTTACCACCTGCCTTTGAGTAACAATTGCTCCATAACCATTCTGCAAACAAAGATGTTGTCAAGATACAAGTATTATGGAGGATTTATATATATTTTTTTTTAATTTATTTTTTTTTCTTACTTTGGCATTTGTTTTATCTTTGTGTTTTTCTTGAGTAATTTGAAAAATCTCTTTGCAGTATATTTTAGGATTAATTATATTTTTTTTACTATTTCTTCAATTCTTAATTAAAAATGCTAGATGGTGATAATAAATAACAAGGAAAATCAATATCAAGCTGAACTATTTTAAGCTCATTAGTGCACATTCAGTTAGGTGTTCTGTATTATGGGTACAGTACAAAAATATTTATTCAGAGGAAAGGCACTTCAGTGAAAGGAAGATTAAACTTTTAATATCACAAAAGAAATATGCACCATTTTCACTTTTACTTCCATTATGCCAAATGTAGGTAATCCAATCTCTTCTGGAGTTAGAACAAGCCATTCCTACTGCCCTTTATTTACTCCCAGATAAAGCAGCAGACAATCAAGTCTTCCCTCCACAGCACATTTAGTGTGCCAAAAGTATTGCCTACTTGCAAACACAAGTGTCTTCAGAAGGATTATTTCTGAAGGAAAAATGAAATACTGGTGCCTATTAAAACACATTAATGGAAACTGCAAGCGATGGAATACAATTTAATTTTGTTTTCAAGTTTTGGCCTGGAGCCTCCCTTCTATAATTGTTCTCCTGGATTGTACATGTAGAAACAGGAATGCAGCAAGGATTTATCCTCAGCCTGAGTTTCTTCCTCCTGTTTCAGATGTGAAGGTAAGACCACCATCACAATGCCAGACTTTGTGTGGTGTGGGAAGGCAGAAACAGAAGATAAAGGGGGTTAAATATCCCATATCTGGTGCATGGAGCATCGAGTGGGATTTGGCACATTGCTTTAAGGTTGTTTTTGAGGAAGGGGAGCAGCTGCAGAGACAAAGCTGGTGCCTGGAGCATGGCTGAGACCTCCCTTGGGAGAAGGCATCATCCTCCTCCCTACAGCCTGCCCTCGCTGAGATCTCCTCCTCCCACCCCTGGGAAAGAGGGACAGCTATGGGACACTCAAAGGGAATGGTGAAAACCAGCTTTTGTTCCCCCAAATGTTGTCATTGAAACCTTATCTAAGCATACAAACTCTATCCTGTGTGTCAGAAAAAATGCAAGTTAGGTAATGCTTTGGAAGGCCTGTCAGGAATTTAGTTTCAGAGCTCTCTGTGAGTAACTCAGCAGGATCAGATGCTGTATCTCTGTGTGATAACATACTGCCAGTGTCCAGAGAGGTATTTTTGCCCAGAACTAAGCTGCCAGGAAGTCTGAGGGAGAATACCCTTCCAAATGGTGCAGGATTTTGTTATTAGTTCATACAGATCTGCACAAAAAATGAACACTGTGTCCCTGTTCCGAGGGCTTGGATAGGGAATTTTTTACAACAATCAAGTATTTGATTCATAAATGAAAAATACACAAATCCTCATTTGCAAAAGGTGTTGGATAAACAATAAACAATTAATTTTTCAGGGGCAATAGCAGCAATAGGAAAAGTTGTTGCCCTCTCCATGAATATTAATGTGAAATATTCTAAATACTATAAATGAGCAGGAGGCTCTATTCTGCTCAACAAATAGAGAATGGATACCTTGATATATAGAGGAATGGACAAGGATCTCAGAAGGTGGCTTCTGATCACCCATAAATGCTTTATAACCTGCATAATGCAAAGGCTATCAGTATGGACCTTAATGGCTGCACTGGGAAGTGTGCACACTCTGCCAAACCCATCTGTGTGCTGCTCCCTGATAGGAAAGATGAATGTCAATGATTTACCCTCTGCACAATCTGATCTGTGCAGGGCTTAAGCCAGCAACTGCCAGCCAAGAGTGAGCTGCTCACACCAGTCTGCCACACTGGAGCCTTTTTTACCATGCAAATAATTACCGTAAATTAATAGAACTATTACCATGTGAGAAATCACTTTGAACCCAAGCTATGGCATTTTACAAAGGCCAGATTTGAATAGCATGCATAATCAGTTTGGCTGATTAATTAGTTAATACTGATATAAAGGAAGAAGGTGATGGACCTGCTTTCCAGTGATACTAAGACCCTTTTAGATCAGTTTTTTTGGCAGGAAATTATTGCTCAAAGTTGATAGAAACTGTTTTGTGTTGTCTTCCATGAATAAAATTGAAATGTTAAAATCAAGATTCCCATGGAAAGCTCTTGCACACTTAAGTGCTTATGGAGATGGGGTTGTAAATTGGCACAAATAATGATGGGGAAATAGTTGTACTTGTGTGCTTGAAGGTGTGCCAAGGTCTTCTTGCAAATTTGCCTGGGTGGATTTTAAGGGTATGTTTTCCAAAACCACATGAAAATTTTTTCTTTAAGTTTGCTTTCTGTGAATATAGTGTTTGCATTTGGAAACAGACTCTAAAGCTGAGCCAAGTGTATTGCAGAGCTCTCCCCAGCTGTGTGGTATAATAACATCTTGGTTGATGTTATGGTCAGAGTTAATGAGGGACTTAAAAAAGTTGAAGATATTAATAAATAACACTTAGATTTATCAGCCTTTGGTTATTTCCAATTCTGAAATAAATGAGTTGCATAGAGTGAGATAAATGCTGATTTATTTTTGGAATTATAATGTGTTGCAATTCAAGATCAGATTAGGGTCAATTTACACTAAGTCTGCTTTGAAACTATTATATAAGTGAGCCAGAGTAGGTCACTATGTCCTGCTCTGCATACAAAAAGCTTCCAGACTCAGTGTCTATAAATAAAGATCAAGCTAAACCAGACAAGCAGCTTGAGTCTAATATTGGGAAGATCATTTTGTGCTACCTTCTGTAAATAATTACGCTGGAGTCCAAGCGAGAAGGGAGAGCACACTATCATCTGGTGTGCACCACGCACAGAGAGTGAACAAGATTATCCTTGGCATTAATATCAGCATTAATAAATAACCATTCCTAGCTCTTAGTAAACTCCCAGACTAAAATATGAGCCAGAAGAGTGGGTGATGTTCAGTTTTTATTTATCCATCCACTTACCTATCATATTTAGTTTTGCAGTGCCAGAAGACAAAATAGCATGGCAGGGTTTACTTGTGAGATACTGTTGCCCTAGTTACCAGCATCATATCAGGGTTACGGTTGACAGTGTGGGCTCATTCCTTAATCTCAGCTCAGGTTGCTCACAAGGGAAGAGGCTTTAATGTTAACTGAGCCTGTCTTTGGCTTGGGGAGTTAGGCCTTTAACAATGCACCGGGGAGTGTTTCTTCTCTGCGGCTGTCACAGCCTGGCTGGGGAGCAGGAAGGGGAATCGTGGCATGGGGGAGGGCAGACCTGGCTGCTTTGAGGCTTATTAAATTATGGAGGAGGGGATTATTGGTGGGAGCAGGGCTGTGGGCTCAGGCAGCCCTCGGAGGAGCCCTTTGTGCTGCAGAAGAGGACAGGTTTTTGTTACATCCCCTTCCAGGCAGCTCGGATAGGATTGCTCCATGGTGGGCGCCGTATGGCCCTGGAGGGTTTCACTGCCATTGGAGTAACAGAAGAAGGTGCAGAGTTTGGCTTGGGATGGCAGGTGTATGCAAATATACTCTACCTCCTTTGAAGTGCTGAAGGAAAGGAAGAATTAATGAGCTGGTCCCACTGCCAGCTCTGCCAGTTAGGAATGGTTCAGGCTAAAATTGTCACCTGCTCTTCCAGAATTAACTCTGTAACTCTGAAATTACCTCTCTTAGCTCTCAAGCTAGCTCCATTTTCTGTGTACAGTTCTCTGCAAGACACAGAAATGCTTCTTACATGTCACCCAAAGTCTGGGATAATCCAAGACATCAAAGTGTGTTGTTGAGACTGAGCATCTGGTCCTGACCTGCCATGGGGTGTTTTTCATCCATGTCTTGTAGGAGCCTGACATGGATGACTTTCTCAGTGACCATGTATCACTCTGATGTGATCAGCTTTGTCCCAAAATACACCCAAAAATGCTGTGTTGTTTAAAACTTGGCAAGGGACAGCAGGAATCCCAGGACAAACCCTCTTCTCTTATGGCATCCTAGTGACTGAGCCATAGTCAGGCTGCTGGAGCTCATGTTTGGGTACCTCCTTTGCCTGTGGAAGCTGGGATTTGTGTCTCACTTTCCCTAAGTATTATTCTTCTTAAACCATCCCATGTTGGAGGGACAGTAAAGAAATTTAATCAAGAAAGGAAAAAAAATTGCTAAATTTTAGGAGCAAATGATCTTACCAGGGAAAGGCATAAGAAAGGTTAGAAAGCATTATTTCCATGCTGGGCTGGGTTTCCAGGTCATTTCTCTGGTACAAGGTATCCCTTGTGTTTTCATCTGTGAAGTCATTAGTGCTCATGGAGCAATAACCTCAACCTATAGCTAAACATATGGGACATACTGGCCTTTAGGTGTGGTTTGCATACCTGAAAGGATCCACAATCATTTCCTCAGCTCATGAAAGTGCCTTATTAATTTTTTCTTGAGCCATTAATTTTCTCTACCCACTATTACTTGTTTTCTGTCATCCATTAAAGGGGGGACAGCTGGATATTCATGTGCTATCATGACAGGTATTTCATACTCCTCACTGTTCTGTAAAGATAATGCCATGAACAAATCACTTGAAGATAAGACCCTCTGTGCTCAGTATCAGTTAGCCAGAGACCTATACATCATCAGAACAGTTGCTTTTTTTAGTGTCTTTTCCATATGCTGATTTTAACCATGGAGCTGAAGCTGTGTGCAGGGAACATGTTGCAGTTGGGGGCTGTGTGTGTAACGAGACAAACCCCCTGGCTGGGATCTTTGTGCTCTGCCTTTCCTCATCTCTCTTCCTTAGCATATTAGAGTTTTCACATCAAGGTAAGGTTTCCTCCAACTGCCAGTCAGGCAAACTTAAACTGGAATCTGATAATTAACTTGTGATGTGCTTCATACATCAGCAAGTGCCATGATCAGCATTGGGGTGAGAATGGGAATTGCTGCTGCTGCTTTTGCAAATGCTGCTTGAGGCCAGACTGGTGCAGAGTGGGTGTTACTCATCTGTGTTTGCTCCAGCTGCCCCGACCCCCCTTTGGCAGTCTGCTTTTGTAGATTAAGGACCTGATCTGCAGGGGATATAAATCATCAGAACTCTATTGATTTCAATAGAAGATCTTTCTGTTTCTTTCCCATATGTTCATAGGAGAGTTTGAACCCTTTTCCTTCTGTTTCTGTTCTTTCTCTACAAGAGACCAAAAGTGGGAGGTCCATTCTGTGCCAGAGTTGTGAGCTGAATCGGGGTCAGCATGCAGACATCCTGGTTGATTCCATTGGTGCATGCAAACCACAGCAGATACACATCAGCTCTGTTATGCAGTTAATTACTTGGGTGCAGTCACAGTGGCTGGACACGGAACAGCACATACATTTCTTAAGATGTACTCTAAAAATCAATACTTAATGCCTGTCTGGCAAGGAGAGAGCAGCAGCAGGCCCAGGTTGGCAGAGTGGAAGGAACTGAGCAGCCACAGTGGATATGGAGATGAGAGTTGATTCTTGGGAGCAGACGGGATGCATTTGGCCCAGTCTGATTTACTTTGCACAGTCCTAAATGCACTTTCCAGCCTTTTCCTATTGAGGTGATTTATAATTGTTGCAGATGGCGTCTGGGCTAATCCCTGATGAGAACTCTCTTAAGCTTCTGACAAATTTGAATCTGCAGCCATGTATCACATAGGAGTGTTGAGACATCTCTCTACCATGCTACAAAAACCACAGTGATCATGGATGGACAAAACAGAATCCATTTAAACATGTAACCATCTATTAATAACAAAGAATGAAATGTTTCCTGTTTTACTTATTACAAGAAAACATAATTATTGACTGGTATTATCTTGCCACCAAACAATTTTCTTACCTAATTGGTGTTAATAGACCATCAGTTGATGGCATAGACAACAAAAAGAGATGCTACAGAGCCAGCAGTTGTCAAAATGAAATACACAAAATTAGGCAGGTGGTAACAGATGTTGCCCCTCCCAAAGCTCACAATAAAACCTGGCCACTGACTGACTCAAACAGATTATCTCTATTTTGACCCAGTGCAAATTCTTATCAGGGTAGCACACTGTTTACTGCAGAAAAGATCTGTGGTTTTCCTCCAAACTGGTGGTCACAACCCATCAACTGTAAATATTCTCCCTGGACTCTCTTAAGCAGCAGGAATCAAACAGATGAAATTCTGCCTGCTTCAAGCTGTAATGAATTCTGAGCATTATTAAGCCAGTAATTGTACTTGTACTGTAGGTCAATGAAGAAGTAAAATCTGCAGTTCATTTCTCTGAACTGTGTCTTGCTGGAAGCCTGTACCAGTCCAGGATGATCAGTGGAGGCTGTGCTATAGCTGAGCAGAGCAGCCACCAAAAATAAACAGTTTCATTCATTTTAATATGCCTACATTGCTGTGGACACACAAACAACATCTGGCAAATGGTGCCCGAGCAATTGCATGGATGACAGCCCATTTAGTATTCTGTACTTAATAAAACATGGAAAAAATATCTGTATTTTCAGTATTTTTCCAAGTGGGGCCCATCCTAAGTTTAATCTAAGATCTTGTTAATAGATATAAAATGGTGATTTGGATCTTCTGTTGCTTTCTGTTCTGTCTTCCATCTAGGCAGGAGAAACAGTGGACATTAGGAAGTTGTTCCTATGTGTTACTTGTTCAGTGCTTTATTTGGGCTCAAATTAGACCTCTGAGACTTGACTTCAGGGATTTAGAGTAACAAGGGCCTTTCTTCCTAATGCTGCAGAGGCAACAGGCCTTGTACTGAACTCAAGCAGAATGTATGGTTTGCATTCAAATGCACATTAAAGTATGACCTCTGTTTTAATTGTAGTAATTCTGAGAAAAACACCTCTAAGAAATTCTGGTGTCCCTCAGATCTTCAAGGAGCAGAAGTTCCCTCTTTATTCAGAAACATTCTCATCTCCTTTGTGCTGTAGTAAATTCAGTGCATTGGTGAAAGATGGGTTTAAAGAGGAGCATCTGTGATGAGATTCTGGCTCAGCAAAGGCTTAAAACTCTTGCAGTATTTGGATGTTGTCTTCATAAGCAAAGAGTTTTTGAACGATCCACATCTGGAACACACCTGTTTTTGCCAAGCTGGCTAAATCTCTTTCCCAGGGATTTTGTACTGGCATTTCAGCTGACAGTTTGTCTCTATTTCAGTCACTTCATTTTCTGTCTCAAGCTTGAGGAGAGGGGATTCTGTTGTTTCAGTTCACCTTCTTTCCTGATCTCTGAAAATGAGTTTCCCAAACCAATTGTCCCTGGATGCAGAGGATTGTGATGCTGCTTCCATATTATCCTGGCCATCTGTCTCTTCTCAGTGACACTTTCCCAGGCAGGAAGATGCTCTTTTTGCATATCCATGGAGCAGAAGAATCCTGACACAAGAGGGACCAGGTGGCTTGAGCCTGATGGACACATTTCCTGGTCAGAGCTGAAGGCTCATGGCACTAACTCTGATTCCTTCAGATCCATGCTCACATGACAATGTCTAAGTGATTTTGCAAGTGTGGTAACTGCATACACAAGCAAAGAATTAGATGTGTTTTCCTGACCAGATATCAAGCTGTTAATGCCCAGCTTATAAATTTTAAATATTTGCAACTAACAGCTTCCCAGTAACTACAGATCAAGAACTATCTGTAGGAGGTATTTGGGAAATCATTTTAAATAATGAATACTGCTAAGATGATTGTGATCTACTTACCAATGACACTTGCAGACAAGTGTAACTGCAATGAATTATTCAGCCAATTCTATTCAAAATTATATATTTTTCTCAGAACTATAATTAATGATCCATAACAGTAAGTATGAGACACACTAACAAAGGTCTATTCTGTGCTACTTATGAAAGATTAAAATGGAAAGCAGTTAGTTTAGAAACCACAGACCTTGTTTCAGAGTTGTTGTTTGCTCTGTTTACTGACTGTGACTTTTGCTGCTTGTTTACTGCAATTTACTTAGTTACAGCATAAGTTGCACATGATTATCTTCTAAATATAATACTAAGCTGACATCTGTCAAGTTTAAAAGTCATAATGGGTGCTATTAGTCATTGAGATGATCCAAAGGCATAAAGATTGATATGACAACAAACCTGCACAGTCTTTTTCAAAGCTGTAATGATTTATAGAGAGAATTTTGGGCAGGTTCTGCCTGCTCAGATGTGAGATGATTTTAGTGCCTAAAAGGCTGGCAGAAACAGAAGTCAGGCAGAAGTGTACAGCTGGTGGTCAGGGAAACACTTATCAGAATAATAACAATTAACCAAGCAAAATACATTGTTTATGTCCTTCTTTGTTTGCTGCAAAGGAGCAGTAAGTTTAAGGTCTCTGTTATTTGTGTCAGAAACCTCATTTCTAATGGGCTTATAAAGCAGTTTCAAACCATACCAGGCTGCTATTGCAAGTCCTCATTTCTAATGCTAATTAATATTCCTCTAATTTCCTTTTCATTTTTAAAAGCAGTTCAACATAAAATTTCTTGGATGTCTCAGACGCTTTTAAAATTTTAATTTAAGGAAAAAGCAGATGCTTAAAAGGCTTGTTTTCTAGCCACTAAGGATTGAGGCAACTCCTAGTGAAGTCAGAGACCAAATATTGTCTGATTTTAATGAGTAGATGTCAGCAAGCCACTGACTTGCCTTTGGTGGCTTGGACATCTGTGGGTGAGGGAGTCACAGCAGGTACATTTGAAGCACAGTCACACAGGTTCTGGAAGTGTGGCCAAGCACCCTCCTCAGACCTGGCTTTGCTTAGTTTTCATGTTTTCTGTATCTCTGTAACATGGTGGCTCCAGTTTCAGGAGAACCTTCTGCAGGTTCAGAAGGCTGGATATTTTTTTAGAAGATAACCCTGGTCAAAGGCAGTGACTTTTCCTGCTGCAATGGGCTGTGTGCTAGAGTTATATTCTTAATGGATATTTATGGCTTTAGTTTTGAAGTCTGTGATAAAGAAATTCGTTGAAAAGGATTTAGTTGATGTACTGACAATTACCTGTTCTGTACTTACAGTGTATTCCTGTGTGGAGATTTTTATCTTCATTTTCCCCTTTCTCATTCTCTGCTATGTGGCTAAACCTGGAAATAGCCAAAGTCAGATGCTCTAAAAAAGCCAGAAAGGAATGAACCAAATGCACCAAAGTACTATAGCAAGAAAAAAATAATGTAATAATGAAAGTGATCAGTCAAGCTAAAAAGTAGAAATGGACAACCCAGCAAATAGTTGAGGAAACCATAAACATGGGGGGGAAATACAGCCAGACTGGATGGTGTAGAAGGAGAAGTTGTGAACATTTACTTTAGAACAGTGATTACAGATTTAATAATTCAGATACATGGGTGGAAATATGGCCAGCCTGGGAGTGTGTATTTTTCTTGGTGGAGTTTTAAGAAGTCCTTCACTCTATCATCATTGTTAAATCAGTAATTTGTAGTCTAGAATGAAGAATTATGGCTTTTAAAATATTTTAACTGAATTTATCCATCATGAGGTCTTTGCATTATTTCACTGAATGTGTAAAACATAATACAAAAATAATTTAGAGCAATTACTTTCAGTGACAGGCTAATGTGTGTTCTCCTAGGCAGAGAGTGAGTCTGTGAAGATAATTATACATGAATATCCTGCTGAGATCATTTGTGCCACTGCAAAGGGCAGTATGTACGAAGTTTTGTAACAGGAGTGGTAACTCAAACACATGTGTAGATGATGTAGAAGAATTTTAACACATCCAACTGAAGATGCACAATTAAACCAGGAATAGTTTTGCCCATAAAATTTCAAGTTCAAAATTTGAGGTTTTCAATACCTCAGAGAAAAAATGCTAAAACAGATTCAAAAACTTGTGCTTTAAGGTCATATAGGTTCTTTTGGAAACTAATTGTGGCTCATATTGCAGGTGTCTTCTGAACAGTAGAGCACTGATCTGGCATTGTTGAGGGCAATTCAGCAACATGTGAAGTGTGTATTTAACTGAGTTAAAATTTCTAGTGCTGCTAAATAATGAGGTATTAAATGGTGTACAGTTCAAGGAACCAAGGGTAGGACCAAGGGTTTAGTGAGTTAGAGATAACATGGTGCAAGGGTTGGGTCTGGAAATCTGGGATACAAGAGTGCCAAGGAGATAAGGCCCAAGCACTGTCTGATATTTGTTGATGATCACATCTACAGCATGTACTGCTCATGTTTAGTCATCCTGCACTGAACAATAACCTACACTGTTGTGATTTTCTGTGGCAACTTATGTTGGGATGTGTTTTTTAACTCATAGTTTATACTATGAGTAAACTGGCTTTATACTGTAGTCATGGGAACTCTCAGTCTTCAAGCACTTTGTGTAATGAATAATATATTAAGAGAATATTCACAAATATTTCTTGTGTGCTGTAATATTAACAATTTCCCACAGGTGGGATTCATATTTATCCCTCTGTATATTGAAGGATAGCATAAGTAGATGATATCTATTGTGCAGCAAACACACATAGTCTGATGTAGTATTTGTTAAAACTATTTCCAGAGCATGTGGAATACAAGCTATAAAAAAACTCCTCCTAATCTCCTAACATTAATGAAATAAAGTAGTGTCATTCATTACCCACTGGGAGAATTTATAAGTAAACTCTACATTTAATTCCATAATAGCAGCACATGGAAGTCTGCACCCAGATATGAGAAGTGTGTGCCAAGGTTGGCCATGGTGTGCCCTGTGCTCTGTTTGGAGAGCATGGTGCAGGAAGCTTTGAACTGCAGACAGGCCCCAAAATATCCTGTAGACAAGACTAGGCAGCTGCAGTTCTGCTTCTTGGGCACATGTTCAAATCCCAGCTTGCCAAAGTATTAATTTCTGATCAAGATAATGCAGTGCACAGCCCTTGAGTTTAATATGCAGAAGTAATTGTTTCTGCAGCAGACAACAGGAATCCCCAGCTCACAGACTGAGTGGCTGTGCAAGAGGGCAAGGTGCATCTGACATGGTTCTGTGCTGAGGGAGGGATGAGCTCTGGGTTAAATTCAAACCCAGACCCTGGTGGTGTTGAAGAGGGGCAGAGTCTGTTCCTGAGCTGTGCTCAAGGATGGAGCTGGTGTGGTAACCAAGCAAGGCACACACGACCCTTGCAAACCAGCTGACAGTCAGTGCTGTGGGTGCAGGAATGTGAAATGAGCTTCCCAGCTCTTGGGAGGGCAGTACAGCATCTATCCTCCTCTCATAACACACTCAGGTCTCTCCAATTTATCTCCCCTACTGGGGCCATATGGGGAAGGGCTGCCTTTGGAGAGCTTTATCTGGGCACAGTGAACCAATCCACACCTTTTTGAATATTAGAATTCTGAGAAGTCAGAATGCAAAAGCATAACTGGAGAAAGAGTCTTTTGCAAAGTGTTGTGTTGGGCTTTTCCTCATACAATTTTAGAGTCAGTTTTTATGCCTTTTATGTTACTTGAAGCATGCCCCTCCATGCTTCAGGTAACAGCACATAAACATTAATTTCTTTCTCTGAATTTAGGATAACCACAAAAAGTCCTGGACTTTTTAAGAAAATCTTTTGGAAGTTTATTGTTGGATAGGATACAGCTCATGAATGACTAACAGATTATGTTGATGTCTGTTGATAATAACTTTTGTAGATCTGTAAATCAGTATGACTTTTATAATGCC
This sequence comes from Erithacus rubecula, assembly GCF_903797595.1. NCBI lineage: Eukaryota > Metazoa > Chordata > Aves > Passeriformes > Muscicapidae > Erithacus > Erithacus rubecula. The sequence goes on from NC_136664.1 coordinate 4,870,908, forward strand.
TCCTACCTCTGTTGTAAATTTGTTCCTGTAGATACTTTACCCTGTCCACATTTTCAAAAGCTGGCATTGCTTTCAGTGCTGTCACAAAGGAATATAATCCAGGCAGTGGGTGTGGGTGCATGTGTGTTTGCATTATCTGTACTCTAAAATACCCACAGATAAAGATTCCCATTAACTTACACTTGTCTGTGCCTCACACTGGCATTATTCAAACACATCATGAAGCTGGGCTGCAGAAAAAGCCACACAAACCTGACCCTGGCTTGTTTTACAGCAGCTTCTGTGTGTGGGTGCAGGACTTCCATGTAGATGCTGATGGTGAAAGATGCTGCAAGAATGTGCTTTTTTTTTTTTTTTTTTTTTTTTTTTTTTTTTTTTTTTTTTCTCTTTGATTGGGCCATCTATATGGAACAGAAGCTATAAAATCAAAATCTATATGAAACTCTATTTCCACAGCTCATATTGGCAAAGGTCTCTTGTGCTGTTGATGCACATGTTCACAGCTCTGTCATCACTGACAAAGTCACACCACCAGTCACACCTCATTCAAATTACACTAGTTGGGAATTTCCTGGTTTTAATGTGGCAGAGGGGAGCATTTTTCCATTAATGGTTTGGCATTCTTTGAAGATTAACAATGCAATTACACCACAAAATGGATTTTCATATGGGGATGTTTGAAGAGCAGGAATGGATTGCATTTGTAAGACATGTTTCCATGCACAGATCTGTTTGTGTGCATTTCAAATGTGCTCCTGATGTCAGTAGTTGTGCATAGATGATATCACTGGCTTATGAAAAACAAGGTCTGTTTGGCACAGGTAGATAAATGCCCTTGCAAATATTGCAGTGCTGATCCAAAGAGGAGGCTCTGAGCATGCAGCTGTACTCCCCATCTTAAGCAGCTCTTTACCAGGAGAGCAACATCAGGCATTTTCTGTACTGTTAAGAAATCTTGCCATGGGGAAATCAGTCACAGTTCAGATGAGACCAATTACTTCCTTGCAGAGATTAATCCTGAGTGCACAAATGGTGGGGAATGGAGGGTGACATGATGCTTTCTGCTTAAAGTTGAGTGCCACTGACTGTCAGAGGTAGAGGAAGGAATGGCAGATTTGTGGTTTTATTGCAGGGTTTGGGTTGCTGCAATGTGCTGTTTGGGAATCAAAAGAGGGAAAGGAACTTTGAAGGCTTTTGGGATGCTGTGTGTATCATACTCAGGATGGGAAGCCAGCTCCTTTAGAGAGCAGCAGCATTTTGCTGCTGATTTTCTGCTCTGAAGGACACGGAGCTCAGAGAAGCCTGTTCAGCTGCCTGCCATCTAATGGCCAGAGCAGAGAGCAAACCAGCCTGGCTAAATACACGGAAAATTCAAAGAAATGCAAGCTTTTGCTCACAGGTTTATGTGTGTCACACCAGAGCTTTTGTCACCATCAAAAAATGCTGTATTGCCACAGTAGATAACTGCTGAAAACTAAGAAAGAAATCCCATCTTTGCCTGCAATGTATTGTTTATAAACATTGTATATCTGACAGCAAATATCAGTCTGTAGATGAATGAAAATGCATAATTTGAGATGTTTTTAATTTTCCTTCGTTTACTTATTGAGCAATAATTCTGTTTTATATGTTCTTTGTTCATGTTCTCCCTTCCACTGACACTCTATCCCCCATTACTTTATTATAATGAGCAATATATTAGATTTCTCCCTGCTGGGGAGAGTTAACACACTGATGCCTCTTCCTCCTGGGCAGACCACGGTGGCACCTGCAATAACTGACACCAGCTCCTCAGCACAGAGAAAGTGCTGGAGGTAAATCTCTGCTGGAATAACAAAGAAGAGATGGGGAGATGTTCCACTTTAATATCCGCTCCATCTATCTTATCTATATTAGAAACGTCTGTCAATAAGGGTGTCTGAGTACAGCTGAAATTATGAAGCACCTTCTAGATTCCTTTATCTCCTGGAGAAACATTAATACTTACAAGTATTAAAGGATGCTGGGTAAAGACCATAATTTGTCTGAGCTGGTTTTTGTTTAGGCTTTTTATTTCTTAATATTATTTGAAATGCCTTCCTCTGCTCTAAAAAAAAATTCCACTTTTTTTTGTTGTTTGTGAAACAGAAGCTGAAGATTGCAAGCTTACTCACAAGAGCCTTGATTTGAATGTGTTAATGGCAATTTAAACAGTTACCAAATTTTTATGTAAGGGTATTTTTTGTAGTGTGCACATTTAATATTTGTATGTCCATTATTCCCCATGTTTATCTGATTGACAGGCACTGAGTAAATATTGACTTTGAGTTGATCTACAGAAGTCAAAAAAGACACTGTAAAATGGAACTCTTTCTAAATATGGATCTCCTTTCCCCTCTGCCTTTCTCTGGAAATTCCTGAAAGCTATTTCCACACACAAGTCTTATGAATTTGCTGGGGGGTGCCTTGATACTTTCAATCCAAGTACCACAAATCACAGCAATTTCTAACATGGAATCTGGCAGAAGTAATGATGTGTGTGAATAAATTCCTCTCTCCTTGTAGCTCTGCATGTTTTCAATGCAAATGGTACAAGTAAACATTACCTCCTTCAGCAGGAAATGGTGATCAGTGGAACATTTAAAAATAAATTTCTGAGTAGTAAAACAGTGACAATAGGAAAAATTTCATGCCTTATCTTACAGAACATCAGCAGGGGAGGGAAAATGGGTGAAAAGCTTGACCAGAAGTTGCTGAAAACAAGATATGATGCCTTTAAAATGTGCTTTCTGATGTTCTAACCCAAAGCTGAAAGTGAGACACTGTGGGTGTGAGGTAAACCTGGTAAAACATCTCCATTGTGCACAGAGAAATCTGTCCATTAGCTACCTAGAGCTGACTTCACTGAGGATGCAATGATGAAAGTTCACCAATAATTTGTATATCAGTACTGCTTAATATTTTCAGCAGTCCAAGACTTCATAGCTGCCATTTCTAAAACCCACAACCTTTTTCATATCCTATCTTTGAAATGAACCTACAGCTAATTTCTTGTATTTGTGCATCAGCACGGGCACCTCTGCAGCAAATTAGGGAAACTCATACTGCAGGTAGGCAAGGGAAAGTTACAGAATTCTCATTAATGGATTGCAGTCAGGTAAATAAGTAGAAATTGTCTGTGGTTGCTCTGCTTCACTCTAGGAATAAAGACTAAAACTGCTTGAAAAAAAATGCACTTATATTGTGTAGGTACTAAATTTTCCTGACTATAACTTCTCCTGTTTTATGGTTTGCTGAACCATGAAACTTTTATTTCTGAAATTCTTCCAAGGTGGAACACACAAGGGGAAAGTAAATCATATATGTATGCAGAATAATTTCATTTAGCAGAAGGAAGAAAACTGGCCCTGCAGATTGTCAGCCCCTGAGGGCAAGGATGGGTTTATCATGTGAGATGGACTATAGCAAGGATATTGGGAATGCTCCTGGAAAAGTCCCCTTAGAATAGTCTACACTTAAGAAAAATCTGGAATTGTGAAGACTGTGGATTAATCAATTCTCTTTTTTTTTTTTTTTTAATCTGGATTATTGTTTAGCTCTAAATTTACTCCAACAAACTAAAGTAAAACAACAAAATTTTTGCTTAACCAGCAACAATTTCCCCTTTTCCATTTAGCTCCATTCTTTCACTTGCTTAGAGATAAAAGCATTTCCAGTCTCTTCTCCAAATCCTGACACATGTTCTGGCAACCCTGAATTTGGCCAATATTGAGCTGTGGACTTGCAGCCATTGGTTTTTTTGTGGAGAAAAATAATTCTACTGATGGGCACTGTCACTTTTAAATCACTGATTGGCATAATAGAAGGAAATTCACAGCTTTTCTCACCTGAAAGTGAAAATTCCTTACAGAAATGGTACAGCTTAGTTACTAATTTAAATATCTTATCATTATTTATTATCTCTATTTGACTTTACTGCTCTGGGGACAGCCTGAACCAGGCAGTGAGATACTTCAAGCCACTCATAGCTCAGAAATCCTCACTGGGGGATGGCCATGAGGTTTCCAGCCAATTTTAGAAGAAGAATATGTTTAAATACTTAGTCCAGGAGGAAGACTTGCACGGTAGGAACTGTGATTTAATGTGGAAGAAGCAAACCCAGCTCTTGGGAACAGAATCTGAGGTAGCCTTGGGCAAAATTAGCAACAGGTTTGACAAACAGATGGGTTTGTCCAACAAATACATGCTCCCCTTGGGACAGAGGGCAAGGGGAGGAAGGAATAATTTATTGGATTAGAGAGTTTTCCTTCCTGTTTGAAATGTCTCTTTGAATAGTTTCAGTGGTGCTAATGGATGCATCCCTTGCTCTTCTTTGCAGTCCTCTTCATTGATTGAGTTGTGGAGTTTGTATATATATAAATACCAAAGAAAGCTGAACCTTTGCTTCTCTTTCTGTCATATATGAGATGCTTCACTACAGCATTCTTCCTTTTATTCCTATAATGCTTTGAAAATACAAAGTGCTATTGAATGCTATTTTTTTAAAATTATGAATTATATTACAGTAAACTTTCTTATCATGGACCTGTGTTTACCTACTTTGCTGCTTGCAATCATGGCCTTTGGACAATCCTTTGTAAACCTATTGCCAGCTGGTAACTCATGCTGACTGCCCATCTTCCCCAAGTGGTCCAATGCAATTGTTGTTTTGCACAATATCTTTTAAAACAAGGAGTGAAAGGATGTCAGGATTTCTTCCTGAACCAGCTGGCTTGGACTCAAGGTGATGTATCTTTCCTGCATTATTTTAATTACTTTGGATAGAAGCAATTTCACTGGAATCAATGGTGCAGATGATTGCAGAGCAATGAGAAGGGTGCTCAGGTCAAAGGCAGGAGTACAATTTTGGAAAAGAAGGAGAATATTCCTTGCCACAGCACCACCCAAAACAAGCTGCAGAGCTGAGAGCTGCATCTGTCTGAAGCAGGGCATGGGCAAGTACAATCCACACACCCCCTCTTGTTATTCATTCACTTTGGAGAATTTTGACTCTAATCAGTGTTGCTCTTAAAAATAGCATACCCTGGTCAATGTAACTGTTGAACACTCTTCAGAAATAAATTCTGAGTGCTTTCTTTATTTTTTAAGGATAATTTGCAGAGATGATGAAAATTGTGTGGTTTTGGACTGGCTGATTTTCTGCTTGGTTGCATCCTGAAGGAGAATTAACCTTTTTTTCTCTCAAATTGTCTGCAAAGCTCAAGGAATTATCTGATCCCCCTGTGGCCTTTACTTCTCTGCTAGTTGCTGCATTTTTTATAGGGGTCTGTTTCTAGTCCCACTGTTTCCCCAAAGGTCAATGTCCTGAAATTCAGAGAGTTTCAAATCAGTGCCATGATCTGAACAAATACAAGATGTATCTCTGCTGTTACACTTAACTAATTTAGGACATAGACTTTCTCTCAGTCTTCCTTTCTCCCATGGATACTGTGAAGTCCTGCAGTGAACCTTGTTGTTATGACCTAATTTTTCTAAAAACTGAGATATTTAATTTGTTCAGGTGCCAGGCAAAAAGAACACAAACTTGGAATTCTCCTGGTTATTCTAATTTAGCTGCTAGAGAATTGAAAAAAAAAAAAAACAAACAATAGGGGAATTATCTTGCTGTCTCTAGATTGTAACTTTAAAATTAAAACATAATTAAAAGGATGACATGAGTCTATTCAGGAAAACTGTGGCTTTTTCTGTGGGTCCATCCTAGAACTTGAGTCCTGCTGAGTTGAGAGAGTGGAGCTGGGATTGACTGCTCTGCCTAGAGAAACCCTCTGTTTTTAAAAGTGCTGCTGCCTCTGTTTATTTTGTAAATTAATTGAATATATCTTGAAAATAAGATTAATTCCTAACTGCACTTTCAGATGATTTTGGTATTTTACCAGTCTCCCCATTTTGAGTTCATTATTATTAAGACTTGCCATCAGTTATTTTCTTCAGAGAAACCAGTGAGATCCAACAAATCTCTCAGGAAGTTAACAGTAATCTGCTTTAGATATAGATATACAAGTATATATGCCTGTCATACATGTGATACTGCTGACTGCAAAGCCTTGTGTCATCAGTTAACCTGAGGAACTTCTCACTGAAATTGTGTTGGCAAGTACAATTAATATATGACAAAGTACACAGACTGATGGATGATTCATTCATTGGCAGTAGGGGAATTTCATATTTAACATCTTAATTCTTCCTAGATGAACTGTGAACATCCTTAATGACTACAATCCACTGGAGTCCATTTTCACTTAATATTTTAGAACCACCTTTCTCACCATTACATTCTCTTCTAAGGATTCTGTCACAAGAATGCCCTTGCCAGACCTAACAAAATACAAATGTAGAGACAAAATATAAATTCCTGCACGTCTGCTCAAGTGAAAAATAATTAGCAGTTCATTATCTGACCAGTGCTTGATTGCTTACATGGTTTGTGAATCACTCTCATTGTATTCCACTGTTACATTCAGTCAAATGATGTACAAACTTAAGATCACAGATCTACATAAATATTGAAAGCATATCTGGAAAAGACACCATGTGATACTTCTGTATGCATTGTGTAAAGGGGATTAAATGATGACTGTATGTATGTATGTCTAAAAACCCAAACAACTTTACAGAAACCCAAGTGCAGTAAATGTGCATCAATTAAAATATTTAAAATTATTTAACTGGCAGATGAGGAAAATGGAGCAACTGCCTTGACTAAATCAGCTGTCATCCCCCAAGGGACAGTGCATTTTCAAAAATATGTTGAAGGAAAATCCAAGATGCTTTATTTCTAAAGCTCTCCATGAACTTCCTGTCTTAGTTTGCTTTGAGGACCCCAAATGCATGACAGTGACATTATTTATTCCTTGGCAGGTTGCCTTACTGGCATGTTCCAGCTCAACTCAGGCACTGCTGTTAAATGAACAACAGCCATTCCTGACATTCTCAACATTTCCTTGATGAAATGTTCCTCTATGAAAAGAATCTTTTTCATGCTACTTTTTCCTCAACGTCCTCCCCAGTTAATTGTTAGCTATTAAAATCTCTGCTTTTCACATAAATGACAGCTTAAATGAGTTGGTGTAACACTTTAATGGGGTTCAAATAACTTACAGATTTATTTCCCTGTATTTTTTCTGGACAATTCCATTCCTTTTCAGGGGGTCACCTTTGTTCAGATCAATCTGCTGAGTAAGGGCTTCCACTGGGACTGTTAGAGACTTGACTATTGTTACTTCCATTTTCCTCTGAAAGACCTAAATGAGAAGTTTACACGTGTTCAGCTTGCTTTTGCTAACAGAGAATAGGAACAAATTACCAGGGAATGAAATGGAGTATTTCAATTTCTGCTCCCTAGTGAAGATGTTGCCAAAATCGTGTAATGCTGCAGTGCTTTCAAGGAAACCCGATTAGAGCAAGAGGAGCTGGCAGCAGCACAGCTGAGCCCATGTGTTTGCAGAGCCTTTGTTGCTACACACATCATTATAAAGGGGCCAAACTTTGCCCTCTTATCTGCATCTACACCTCTCATAGGAACGGGGAGAGAAACTCATTTGTGAGCACTGTTTGACCCTTGGAGAACTACAAGCATCTGCTAAAGGCCATTTTTCCACATAAAGACCACTTTTCAGTAAGATGATTTAACACGTGTTTAATTTTAATGATCTGGCTAAAGAGTCTTTTTGAGGGCTTTATCAAGCTACAGCAATCATCAGCTGCTTAATAAATATTGGATTAAAGTCTGTAATGGGAACAAACACATGTATCAGAAAGACAGAAATGAAAAGACATTGCCAGATACCAAGCTTTTCTCTTTGCAAGGCACTGCTGTGTTCTTGGGGCTGAAGGACATTTTTCAGTGATTCTGGAAATTGCAACAGCAGTATTATTTTTGACAACAGAAAAGTGTAACAGGGACTGTAATTCTGCCAGTTTTCTGAACTTACATAGTGAAACCTCCACTGAATTGAATGCTGCTGGAAAAAAAACACAGAAAGAAAACCATTAAGCTCAAATACACATTAATAATAGTTGGAATTCAGCAGCAGTTTTGGGTATGTGTTGAAATGAAAAATCTTTGAATTGGTAGGTGTTTGACGTGCCAGTATATTAGTAGAATAAATGAATGCATCATAATGCAGGTCGAATTTTTAAAATTATCACAATAGAAGCAGAGAAGATAACAAATAAATTTTATCTTTTTAAAATGTTGCCTCATGTGAATATCTTGCTTCATTGCAAACAATTCAAGACGGTTATTTTGCAGTGCACCATTAAAATCCCTCCAGAGGTAAGGAAATTCTGGCAGAGGCATGGCTGCAGTAAGTGTCACTCTTAGTGTCCTGTTGGTTTACATATCCTTAAAATTCTGGATTTCCACCACACTGAGCCTCTGTGTTCCTCTCCCTCTGCAGTGGTGCTGAATCTTCTGTGGTCCCCACTGTCCACCCTGGGATTTGTCTGGCAGCCTTTGAGTTCTCCATGCTCAGGGATTTGCAGCTCCCAGGAGCTGGACCAGCTCTCCCAGACTGTCCAGAGGAATAACAGCTTTTCCAAACTGCTCAGCTAAGCCAGAGCAAACACTCAGATTTTAAAAATAACAATACCACCAGGCTTTGATACTCCCCTTTGTGAAAGTTTTACCATTGTCCTAATAGCAAATTGCTGACTCCATCTCCACGGAGACTTTCAGTGATTTATCAGTTTCATAACCCCAGCCACAATTCATATGATGTACAGCAAGGTTTCCTGAGCAGTATTCAACAGATTCATTTTTCCTTTCATCTCATAACCACCTCACATATTTGGTGTCCTTCCTTCCTACATTGGTAAAAAAACTCTTCTTGTAAAGAACTGAAGGCAGTCTGAAGCTTTAAAGTAATTGATAAAATTTATATATAATCTACATAACCTGAGATGATTTATAGAACAGGTATGGATGGATATTTTTTTCAAGCACAGGATCAGATCCAACTTTGACAGTTTCTGCCCATTTTCAGATGCAAAGTTCAGGTTCCAGTCCATCATTACTGACATTAATGTCACTTGTGTTCTTTGGTTTGTGTAATTGTGGTTATGTGGTTCCTAGAATTTACATTTAGAATCTTCCATTTAGAGATGTGTATGTGCACACGATTTACAGTGTCCCAGGAGGTTTGATTTTTCCTCAGACAAATGTAAGAATTGCAAAGGGGATTATTTAATTCAAGAATTGCTTGAATATCCATTAAAGAGAATTCTGAGCATTTTGCTTTTCTGCCACTCTTTGGAATATGAAGGTACACAAACAATATTTGGATATATGCATTAGGATTTTCTCTAACACAAGCTGATACTACCACATCTGAGAGCTCTAAATTAGAAACATTTCAGTCATGACAGTTACATTTTATGTAAAATTACTTACTTAGTATTGTGCTTGATGTTAGATTTCAACAGGTAATATTGGCTCAACAAGTAGAATCACATCACTGTCTTCAAATATATTACCATAGGAGGACTAATCACATGTGTACTGACAAACTGGAAATATGCTTTAGTTGAAAAAAAATGTTTAGTTAAAATATTTAATCTTATTTCCTGATCAATAATATTTATTCATCTACTGCTCTCAAACTTTTTATTTGTTTATAAAACAAAAACAAAAGCAATGGCATTTGTATCAATCTATATATATCTACAAATATATATATGTACATCTCAAACATTTAGAAAATGTAAAGATCTGAGATTACAGATAAAAAAATCTATGTAAAGCCTAACTATACCATATTTAAACTCTTTTAGTGAGTAGCAGATTTGCTTTTAAGAAGCTATAGTGATATTCAAACAAGATGAAAAAAATTACAAGATAAGCACCTGGAAGCCAGTGCTTGATACAATAAAAAACTTTTGACATCTGCAGCCACTTCTGCAGGTGCAGAGAACTTCTTTCAGTTCACTAACTAGTTTATTCAAAATGGAGAACCCTATTTAGACACTAAAAAGGCAGAAAAGATTTGAATAGACTTCTACTATGAATAAATTCTAAGCATGCCAGATTTCGCCTACTAATTCTAAAAGCCTGGGGAAGTTTTGGAAACAATTCAGTTGGAAGCTATTTCACATTATCTATTTTAAATGAAACATTTTGTGAAAGTATCCAGTGAATTTAGTAGGGGCATATCTGCTTTGGAGAGTTAAGAAGCTGCACTCCTGTATTGTCATTTTTATCCAAAAGCCACTTAATATAAATCACAGGTGGTTCATTTGCCACCTTCTAGTGAGTAAAATACAATTGAGCCTTTGAACAACTGATCTCCCTTTAGAAAAAGCCTTCACATTTTACACTACTTATATTCAGGTCAGTGTGCTTTAATCGTTGCTAGTCAAAAAGTCACCTCTAAAAATAAGTGAAGGGCAAATGCAAAATGAGAATCAAGTACATCTGTTAGAATGAATGAGCAGATAACATGATTTTAAAAATGCATTAGGTTTATACTCCAAAATAGAAACTAAACTAAAAAATTAACCTTTGTTTCAGCTGATGACTAATGTTATCCTTTAAGGACAGTGCCAGACTTCTGTCACACACACTGGTTTTATAGCAATAGGATAGATAATTCCAGGGAGGAGGGGTTCCACATACCTGCTGCAGCACCTCTGCTCTGGGATCAAGGTTTGGGAGGTGAGGAGATCCCCAAAACTTCCTTTCTGTTCTGTTTTCCATGCATACCATTGGTATCCCAGTTTGCTGGTGCAGACTTTGTGTTCCCAGCCCAAACCAGTCACTTCCAGTTTGCCTGATTCACCTTGCTCTGGTCACTGGCCACAGCTTCACCATCAGTCCATCCTCCCCTCATCATCTGTTTTAGAGACACAACTAAAAATTTACCATTTATTTGTGTTTAACAGGAATGAGAAGAGGTTGTTCTAAGGAAAGTAATTGCAGTTACTATGCAGTGGTAATGCTGCACATCTGTGACCCAGATCCCACCCAGAACAAGGAAACCAACTAAAAATAATGATAGTAAAAACAGTTTTTTGCATGTTTGGATGAAAGATGAAGAGCTAAAATGGATTTGCACATTCCACTACTTGAGATGTATATTTGTCTATTTTTCCTTTGTGAGAACCCATGGAAACCAGAGCATTATTCAGATCTAGACTTGTTTGGTGTCTCCAAGCTTGAATACTCTAAATTCTCTATTGTTAAAATCCAGACATGTGGTGAATACATGGTTGTATTTTCATATACTTACTTTCAAAATGCATTTTCTGTGGTATTTGTGTTTGTGAAGAATAAGAGTAACTCTAAAGGACATACAATTCTACTGTTATTCAAAGAGAAATATTGACTAAAGTAACCACAATTTCATGTTTCTCTGATCTGATTCTAAGGCAGGTTAGATCATTCTGAGGATCAATACCCTTTGCTGTGCTCCTTGCTTTCATGGGGAGCTGATGAAGAACATCTGAATACTAAACTGTTTTAGACTTATCAAGAGATGCACTTATTGAAATGCCTGCAAACAAATAATTTTCTAATAATCATTCAGTCAAGCAGAATATTCTTCATGTAGAGCAGATCCTAAGTGGGAAATCAAAGCTGTGTATTTTCCTGTTTAGTAGCAGAAAGAAATTATGTTGATTTTAGGTATCTATATGTTTTAAAATATAATTTACATGAATCAGTGGCAATTAAACATTGAATGCCTTAATGAAACATCTGAAAGACCCTAATCACTATTTCGGGCTTTTAAATCCTATGAAATTCCATTCTGCAGTACTGAATCAGTTCAGGTGCTTCACCATTTGAAACATGGTGAGCTTGTAGCTTGGCTGCAAGGATCTAACCCACACTTTCAGTGTAGCATTTGGCACATGCAGGGATGGAAATTACACATTGCCAGGGAAATACCAAGAGCAATCAAAGGGCAGACGTGGCATGTTTGCACTTGGCAAGGAAAACACCCCATGAACAATCCTTTCCAATCAGTGGCCAAATATTGACAATTGGTGGTACACAGTGTATTGATCCCAGCTATTAAAATATGACCACATAAGTCAAGATTAATTCTTGATGATGTAATGAATCAGTGTTTATTTGTCAAATCATGCTTTTTATATTAACAGGCTACTGGGTGAAACTAAAATCAGATGACTTCACAGTAATCCTACAAGTGTAAAAACTGTTTAGCATTAATAAGCTTGTTTCACTAATAAAAAATTAATTTGACCTAGTAACAAAGACAATAGATTACAAGCTAGCAAGGCAATTTTCTCTTTGCATACATTTGTACTGTGTCTTCCAGATGGACAGGACAGGAATACAAAAATAGAATAATGTGACTTAAGTTGAAGAGTGATTATGAAGAGAGAGCCAACATGCAAAAATAGAGAATTCCAGGTAAAGAAGTAGAGGCAAAGAAGTAAAAGACATAAAAGAACCAGCTGAGATATTAGGCTATTTAATAACTTCCCCAGTTATTTGAATCATGTAAAATCTGTCATCACTTGAAAAATAATTCTGCATTGTCTAGTGTAGGGAGGTGCACAGAATGACCCTCTAGATCCTTTGTATCTAATGTTTATTACACAGAGATTGAAACTGATGTTTTATGGAAACAAACAGGTGTTTCCAAGCACTGCATTAGCATAAGAATATCTATATAATCACAGCATTAAACAGTGAGTCACTTAAAACAGCAAAGAATTAGTGTCAAGTTTATATGACCTTGTGTCTAAATGATTGCTTCAACAAATATAGCACTTTCAATGAAAATGGTAAATGTTAAATGATCCTCCAAGGTCTAATAATTAGATGAAAATGAGTTGACACTAGTGAGATCCTTAGATTAAAGCTGAGTATGCTTACTTTAGGACAAATTCTCTTTGTGTTTGCAGTCCAAATTAGAGAAAGGCAAATAAATCCTTCATTAGAAATGCTGTGTTGTGATCCTTCTCAACTGTGAGAGACAGCAGCAGTTTATGAGATTTTCTGAATAAACAAGTTACCCTGAGCAGAGTGTCTCAATGAACAAATCAACTTGCAGCATTAAATCAAATAACAGGCAATGTTTGTATCAGGAGTCTTTCACTTGCTTGTTCAACTGTTCAGTATTGCACTATTACCAAAAATCTTAGTAAAAGACAGCTGTTTATGTTATTGAGGAACAGAGGGTTTCATCTATTCAGGGAACCTAACCATCATAAGAAACCTCACTTTTGCACCACTGGTTTGACTATTTTTAGTGATAAGAATTGTACATTTGTTTGAAAGGTTTCACACAGAAATTAAATTAAATTTTATACAGAAAAACTTGAAGTAATTAGCTTGACCAGAGCTACTTATGTATATTTTGAGATCTAACAAAAACTCTTGACTACACATTTTGAGACTTTGTTTATGGAATCCAACTCCTTGGTACCTGGAATGCAACCTCCCAGCTACAGACTGTCTTGTGTTCACATCTGGCATCTGGTGTTGAAACCTTTCTAAATGATCAACTAAACCAAAATTCCTGCTCTAGTCTTGTCCATTGGCTTCTCTTGGGCCACATGTTCTGCAGTTTTGAGGATGAGGAAGTTTAGCCAGGACATGGGGGCACCTGATGCATTGCTGTGAACAAAAAAGTGGAATGTATTTCCTACTTTGTGAATGCAAATTGAGACAGAAAGGATCCAAACCAGCCTTTGTAAGCAGCACATTATTGTCTTATCTCTGCACAGCTGAGCTTTGCCTCAGTAAAATAGCAGGATCCCAGGTAAAGATGGACTGCAGCTCTACACCTGAGAGGGACCAATACTGTGCCAAGAAGGAAACAGTTCCAAGTAACAAACATAAGAAAATAGAGTTCTTTTTCTGTTAGATTATAGTGGGGGTTTTGCCTTGTGAAATGTATCTGCAAACTCAAAAAAGATAATTTGTATTATCTAAGTGCTGGATTTTGTTCACTTCTCATCTGCAGCTTATTCCAAGTGTTCATTGGATCAAGACACATTCTATTTACTGCAACAGAATACAGAAATGGCTGAAACTGTGCTCATTCTGAAACTAGACTGCATTTCAGCTTACTGAGCAGCCATATCTTGACATGAGCAACTGCAGACACAAAGCAGCTTTTCAGTTTCCATTTGCCAGGCTACATGCTTCCCATTTGACCTGCATCATCTATTCTGTGAACAAAGGCACATTTTCCTTAAAATGCCCAGGCATAGAAATGAAATTGTCCACAATTTCTAAAGACTAAATAACATTTAGGTTTCCTTCTTGGTGCTGTTGCCTCCAATTGCTAAACTTCTACTTGTGCAATAGATTTTTTGGGATTGTAAAAGTGAAGGAGGTCAACTAAATTATGGGCAAGGTGAATTGCATGAAGTTGTCTCTTTTGTAAATGAAAGATTAAAAGAGATTAACCTGTGAAACCTGGATTCTGTGACCAGTTTCACTTTTGGCTGAATTGGTGGGATCAAAGCCAAAGCTGGCCTGATGGGAAACTTGGTCTTCCTCCTACAACAACAACACACCATGACACAATTTAAATAAATGGTGAATATTTAGCAGGGCCAAGGAATGGCTCCCACAGTAGAAGATCAACACTGTTTAGTAGATATTATTGTCTGGTGTTTTTGTTCTATCATAACTTCAGAGGAAGAGGTGGGGGGTTAATTGCTTGTGATTGTTTTTGTGTATACGAAGAATTTTGGACAAAGAATGCCTGTAAAAGCAATGGCTCAGTGCCACACATTTTCCCTCTCTGTAATGAGATGTCCAAGATCTGGTTCTGAGATAAACAGTTCAGTTAAACAAGGGGGATAGGTAACAACAGGTAACAATATGGAACTCCTTAAATTAAACAAAGATTATCATACTTGTACTTCTTTAGTGAAGACTTATGTCAAGGCTTTGCTTTCCCATGTTCCTGTTTTCTGTTAGCTTGAATAAAAAACTGCATCACCTGGAGAGTTCCAGGGAACTGCCACAAACCAAATCAATGTTTGTGTCTTCAGGTGACACAGGTGTTGAAATTCACAGCGCATTCGTGGACGGTTGTGGGTGACGTGTTAGGAGATCACTGTGCAGCTTTGTGCTCAGGAGTTGCTGCACTCATTGCTGCTGCCAAAGGGGATTCTTGGAGAGAGCAGAGGATGTTTGACCCCTGGTGCTCGTGGCAGCAGGTGTGACAACCCCTCCATGGGTTTTGTGAGGGGAGGGGACACGAGGACACCACAGTGTCCTGGGAGGATGCTGCCGTGCTCGAGAGCAGCCCCAGGCTCTGCCTTCTGCCCCCAGGACCCCATCCCTGTCCCATTGCTGGGCAGTTTGTGAGCCCATCTCCACTGCCCTGTCCTTGCTGTGGAGCAGCACAGGTGACAGCCTGGGACCCAGAGCTCATGGCCAGGAGCAGCCTGAGGGGCAGCAGGGCCCAACAGAGCCCAGAGATGGGGGGCAGCCCCAGGTGGGGCTGGGCGGGGCTGGGCTGGGCTAGGTTGGGTTGTTAATTAGTGCCCTTGAGGGGGCCCTGGCTCTTGGTGTGGTTTTGGCTGTGGGCAGTCTGTGCCTGGGGGACTCAGGGGATGAGGTAAGACCAGCCCAAGCTGCCTTCCTTGTCCTAGCAGAGGGGTTTTCCAGTAGCTGATAGAAAGCTAAGGCTGATACTAAATCCCAAAGATACCAGTTGAGATACTGTTGTTAGAAATAAGCCTTTGTCTTTTCCCTGTTTCCTGGTGTGCTGTTTGCCCCCAGGTGTTTGTTGTGTGGGTGTGCAGAGCCTGGCTTGCAGTCCTGATGTATTGTGATAATTGTGTATAGATGCATGAATATCTCCAGAAGAAATCTAGACTTTTTCTGTTGGTGTAGATCACTTTTACAATTCTGTGGTATAAATAATTTACCCACGCATTTCTGTTCTTTTACCAAAACAGTAAGGGAACAAATTTTGTGTGCAAGACATGAAGGATTCTTTCTCCATTCTCAGTAAATAGCACTGATGTGTTCAAAAGACCACTATTTGTCCTTTTAAGAGAAGGTGATTAGTTTGGAGGTGATTTGTTGTTGAAGTTGTATATGAAGCTTCTTGGGTTTTTGTCATTGAGGTGGCTTTTAATTGCTCTGCTCTTGAGTTGGCAAGTTTGGGAAGCTGCCAGCTCCATTATTTTTTCTTTTTTTTTTTCTTTTCTTTTTTCTTTTTTTTTTTCTTTCTATTTTTAAGGTAGGTATCTTAAGAATAAGTTAACAAGCAAGATGTGTGTCTGCATCTCTTTAAGGACACAATTGTATTTGAAAGCACAACCGTGTATCAGCACATAATTTAATGTAGTTGCTGGCCCTGTGTTGGAGAGAAAATAACTTCAGTGTGTGGGATTGCCTTATCTATTGCAACAATATTATTTCAGGCATTTATTAAGTTTCAGACTGGCAGGGGCCAGCATAAATCATGTGTTGAAGTTGCTGTATTCAGATAACTGTGCAGCTGAATTGAAAATCTGATTTATGAGGAAAGGGAGAAATTATCAGGAAGAACAGTACCTTTACTTCAAAAGCTACTATTTTAGGAGTTAATCCAGCATCCCATGCCATGCTGTGGAAGGCAATCAAGAAGCTGTGCCTGGAGCTGACACTGGCATGTGTGAGTTGTTTCACATGTGGCCAGTTTAGCCAGTGCACTGCTTCACCTGTGCAGCTCAGTTGCAGTGACAAGTCTGGTGATCTGAATTTTTGGAAATAAACTAACTTTACTTACAGATAGTTTTTCTTTTTTTTAGCAATTGGAAGCCCTGGTGTGTGATTATTGAATCTGCCTGGAACATCTGCTGGGCAATTTAGTTTTAATACAGCCTGTAGATGCTCTTAAATGAAAACTTACAGGTTATACAAAATAAACCTGGTCCTACTGTTGGTGTTGTGACTTGCTATTACAGTCCAATTAAAGTCAGCACATACTGTAAGGTATAGTGGTGATCCTATCCTCAGTAATTGGACTGGCAATGCCAGGGATTTAGAAAAATGAAAAGGACAAGTTTTTCTATTTACTTTGCTGCACTGTTGCTATTTCTAAATTTTCAAGGCTTCTTTCAAGACCACTGCTTTCCCTCATAGATGCAAGATACCTATATGTCTTTTTCAATCCAGTAAAAATATCAATTCAGCTTTGCAGAAAATACTGAACTGGAGCCAAAATGACAGTTAGCATAATGGAGGATTATTCTTGGAAGCATTATTTATGCTCAGCATGAAAGACTGAAACACACAGACTTTTAGAAACATGCAGATAGGCTTTGTATCAGAGCTAGGCGCTGAAGAAATTAAAATACTTTCTTAGTTACTTCCAAATGAACTGAGGATTCAGATTCCAAA
Source organism: Erithacus rubecula (assembly GCF_903797595.1). Classification (NCBI taxonomy): domain Eukaryota; kingdom Metazoa; phylum Chordata; class Aves; order Passeriformes; family Muscicapidae; genus Erithacus; species Erithacus rubecula. The sequence continues at coordinate 4,888,270 of NC_136664.1, forward strand.
CAACATAATTACTCTTTTATTATGGAGTACTGAAGCTAGTATTAGGATCAAAGTGGTAATACTTGTGAAAGAGAAATCCCTGTAAGTCTAGGACTGGAATCTTGCAAATGCTTATCTGTGCAATTAAGTTTAAGTATTTACTGGAAAAATAAAGGTGAGAAACTTCAGGAGTCTGCATTTATAGTTAAGATTGAGGGAAAACCAATCAACTGAAATATAGAAAATACTCAAAACTATTAGCTTTTTTTCTTTTTTCCCCCCTCAAGCTATGATAGAAGATGTAATTCTCTACATGGAAACTAGGAGAAGATTTTGCTGGTAAGTACAAAAAACTTGCTTTTGTTCTTGCTGCTTGAACCTGTGTAACAAGGAAGAGGCAGGAGGGAGTGAAGCACACTGAGGGACACACTGGAGGACTTGAGCTGCACTGAAGTGCTGCAAACAATCCTTATCTGCTGCCAGCCATTATGAAATGGCACAGATCAATTCAATTCAGGAAGAACTTCGGTTTTTGTAAGGAATGATCTTGATTACAACTAACTGTAAATGTTTGCCAGCTATTACATGAGCTCCTATGCCAGTGCTGCAGGACATCTCCAGAAATTTTCATTTTTGTTGGCCAGTAAAGAGGAATGAACTCATACCCATGACCAACTGGAATGCTGCTGATGACCAGATAGCTGGTCTTTCAGTTTTTCCCCTCTATGCTTTTATTTCTATCCTATCAGTCTCCAAGGAAATTGAGTAGAAGCAGATAATGTGGTATAGTAGCTGAAAGCTTAGAATCCAATCCTAGCCCACAGTCCTTATAAATATCTAATATAAATAATTATTTGGTATTACATGATTATTTTGACACAATACTGACAGATACAAATTGTATTCAGGTGTACAAAAGTTTGAATTTTTAATGCAGAGCTGTCACTGTTAATCAGACTGCTGGTCAGTCAGGTATCCAGCAATGAACAGAAAATACAGTTTGGATTTTTTGCCCACAAACTCTGTGGAGTAGTCACACTGTGAATATTCTCAATTCCTGGTCTTTCAGCATCTGTGAAACTAACTCAGAGTTTTACAGAAGCAACAGGGATTGAAATTTGTTATCCCAAAAGGCTACAGGAGCAAAAGCGTTCTTTTGTTTCTGTAGCAAAATTAAGTTATTGGAGAAGAATGTGCCAAGCTGAAAGTACTCCAGTGGATGTTTGGGGTGTCCAGGGGCTCCAGGGCTGTGCCTGTCCATTTCCTCCTCTTTTGATAGTTCTGCAGTGAGCAATCAGCTGTCAGCACATCTTTGTGTGAAATATAATAAAAAACATTATCTCTGTTACTATGTTAAAAACATCTTTCCTTTCCCTGTTTGAAATTTGGCTTTGGTTCCATTAAGATAAAAATGTGAAAATGAAGGAAAAGAGAATAAAGTTTGTTACTCTTGCAAGGTTATCAACAAAACTCTAGGGAAGGACTTACCTAACTTCACCTGAAAAACATCTTGTAGCAGTCATGTGTTGTGAAGTGGAGGTGATTGGGAAATATCTCTACCTGACTCTTGATAAAGTTTTTTAAACTCTCCTGTTACCTCCGTGCATCCAAACATCATCATATTTTTTGTGGCTTTTTTCCCCGTGAGTTTTGAGTGGAGTTTCCCATTCTTTTGCCCAGAGTGTGAGGAATTTCCAGCTCGAGTCCTCTAGATGGTGCCACAGCCCCAGCACACGGAGGTGACTCAACGTTAGTTTTGTGTCTTGTTAAAATCCCACTTCAGTCAGATATTGTACAAAAGGATTAATGATTAGATCAGTTTGTAGGTTTATACAGGGGGGAATAAACATAGGTGGATTACTTTTCCTCAGCTATGTACAAATAGGTTTTTTTTTTCTTTTTTTTTTTTTTTCTTTATGAATACAGAAACCTTGCAAGGACTGTTGTGTGGTCGAGTTGTCCCTTCCTTTCTTGAAGCCACACCTTGAGTGCTGCCAAGGGCAGGGGTGTCCAGCTGTGGCCTGTGGTGCTGACCAGTGACCCCAGTGAGTCTCCTAAAGCTCCCAGCAGATGTGTCTGCTTTCCTATGCTAATAGGAACTCCACAAACCATTTTCTCTTCCTTCTGAGAGCAGATGTAAGCACATGAAAATCACTTTCTTGTATCAAGTGCAAATGGATAGTAACAGTGGTTTGGTTGTAAGGCAGAAGCTGTAGAGGCACTCAATCTATTTGGTAATTGCAGAAGCTCTTATACAGGGCTTCATCAAAACTAACTTTTTATGTTCTGCTGGCTTTTCTTGCAAAATCTGAAGTGTGAGCACATTATTACCTGGGCTTTTAAACTATCCACTCAGAGGCTTTTAACAGGTGTGTGAATCTGCTCCAATCCTTTTGCCTTATCACCTCTAAAGCAGCCACTCCCCTCTGCTCTGGTTGTTTTGATGGGTGAATTTTAGTGAACAGTGTCAGCTCAGCACTTGTATTCCTGAGCTTTTGGTGGCCTAAGGTGAAGCTTTGTGTGGTCTGCTGTGAGTGCACAGCCCAAAGAGTTGTGCATCCAGGGGAGGATGTGGGGCTGTATGTGCTGAAGTTCCACAGTCCTGCTTTGACAGGAAATACCCACAGATGCAGGAAGAGTTTAAAGAGTGACTCTGCTGATGCCTGAATTGTACTGACATTAGGACTTGTTGCTGGCAGCAAGGGCTGTGTTTGTGATTAACTTGTATGCAAACAGTTGGCACCAGAAGTGTGGAAACAGAGGCATAGTCTGGAAAAGGCACCAACTCTCCAGCCTCAGTTACAGCTGAGCCTCATATTTAGCACATGGGTATAGAGTGTGTTCTTTGTAAGGACAAGAAAGGACTTGATCACCTTTGTAAGACATCTGTCTGTAAAAGGTCTTATCAGGCAATAATAAAGGAGTAACTTGAGCCATGGGAATGCAGTTTAAAATTTCTTTTCACTTGGATAATTGTGTCCTTTCTGATGTATGTTGACACCCTGCATTTTAGATTCTTTGCAAGTCTGGTAAAAAATCACTCAGAATCTTCCAAATTAAATATTTAAGGTGCTCTTTGTGCTTTTATTTTATGAGATGAAATACTGGTGTCCTCTTCATTTGACACTATAAAAATATCTATAAGATTCTTCATAGAGAGTTTACTGACTGGCCAGGTTTGATTTTGAGTAGCAGCAGTCTGTACAAAGGTCAGCTATAGTTTCTATTAGATGCTGCAGTAGTGATTCTGAAGTGACGAGAGACAGCAGCTAAAGTTCAGTTTTTTTACTTCCTGTCTTAGATCTATTTGATTATATTTGCCCTCTTTAAGGTACAGCTGTCTTTCTCTCCAGAAGGAGTGACCACAGTCTGGCTAGAAATTAATCTGGCTAGTGCTGCAAATGGCAATAAAAAATGTTTATTTATAAATACATCAGCAACAAAAGGAGAATCACCTTTATTGGATGAGAGGGGAAACACAATGGTAAAGGATAAGGAAAAAGCTGAAGTACTTAATGCCCACAGTGCTGGGAGCAGCCATCACTCACACATCCCAAGTGCCATCACTCAGTGGGTACAGGACAACCAGGGGATCAGACCCAGGCAGCACATGCTTAGGACACGTCCTGCTTGCCAACTGATCCCCTTCTGTGGCAGAGTCACCTGTTTGGGGGGTGAGGGAAAGGCTGTGGATGTGTCTGGACTTTAGGAAAGCCTTTGATATAATGAGAAACTGGATGTTCATGGCTTGGAGAGGTGCATTAGTTGCTGGGTGAACACCTGGCTGCATGGTCATCCCTGAGAGTGGTGGTGAATTGAGCCAGGGAATTTGGTTTAATGTCTGTAATGTCTAATGTTTGTATTTAATGTCACATATGAGTCATGTGGACAGAGGAATCAAGTGCACCCCCAGCCAGTTTGCAGAAGGACACAAGCTGGGTGGGAGGGTAAGAGGGCTCTGGGCAGGCTGGATTGATGGATGGGAGGTTCAGCAAAATAAATGTTGGTTCCTGCCTTTAGCTCACAATCCCTGCAGTGCTACAGGCTGAGTGTGCTACAGAGTGGCTGCAAAGTGGGCCAGTGGAAAAAACTCTGAAATAAACACGTGACCATAGGATTGGTAAAGTTTGCTGATGTACTTTTTATATTGCTGCGTCATTTCAGCTTGTCAGAACCAAAGACAAAACCACAGGTTTCTGTGACCTCTTCTTGGTATAAGTGTGCATAAGCACTTTCAAAAGTTCAACAAAGATAACAAGAACAGACAGTTCCCTGCCAATGACCAGATAAAGTAAAAATGCTTGGTTCAATACCTTGTGTTTCTGTAGTGTAGGAGCTAACCTTAGGATGCTAGAGATGCTCATAGCAGGTGGGGTTGAAGCACTTAAGAACAGCCTGAGACTGTCCTGGCTGGCTGTAGTTGTCACCTTGGGAACAAGAACTGATGCAGCTGGACTCTTGGCAATTTGTGTATTTATATGTAGTCATTAAAAGCCTGCACTACAAGGTATAGGGAGCAAAAGAATTAGGATGAAACTCTTTATTGGCATTTTTGGATGAGAACTGTGTTTCCCATTACTTTAGTGTTCTGTATCATCCCTGATGAAAAATTATACTGTCCAAAAATGTACACTGTAGTTTGGTGGTGCAATATTCTCTTTTATTATTTCTTCACCTTAGGTTGGTCAGAAGTATGATTTCCAAAATATCATTAAAAGTCAGTCAAAAGAATTCTGAAAGCACTATAACAAATGTACAGACATAATTAGATATTGTGAGATTTCTTCATCACTATCAATACCACCTCTAGGGTGGTAAGACTGCTTGGAACAATTTTGCAAACTTTCTTTATACTCCAAAAACTCCAAATAGCAAAGTTAATTGTGAGAGTTCTTGGGACTGTTGCTCATAGAACAGTGATGAGGAAAGTAGTTAAACCAGACTATGAGGCAGAAAAAAATTTAATTTATTTACATTTGCAGTTTAGAAAAAAATCACAATTCCTGTTTTTTTTTTTTTTTTTTTTTAAATGAGTGCAGTTCTAGAATTTATTTTACAATCTCTCTCTTTTTATATGACACTCTCTAAATTATGCCCCTTGAGTATGGCAGGAAAATTCTGTAATCAATAACTCCCAGAGCAGGTTACCTGAAAGCCAAGGGAAGAGGAGCTCCAGGTAGAGACACCCATTGCTTATCTGCCAGACCTCAAGTTGCTGTAAACTTTCAGTCCAGTATGAAAATTGTGGGAGTTTTGTGGTTATTATGGTAATTGGAGTTAGTGCAACCAGAGACTTGTTGTTTTGCTGTGGTTAGTATTATATAGTGTTTTAAACTTTGCCTGCATCTCAAGTTTGTCTGTCTGGGTTCAAAATGAGAAATAAATGCAGTAAGAAACCAGGAAATATTGAGAGGTTGTTTTTGGCCATTGTGAAACTCTTTGGAAGGAGACAGGATTTGCACTGGAGGGAATTGTTTTATAATCCAGTGTTACAGCCTCACCAGTTAATGTTCTGCCAGCGTGTGTCCCTGTAACTTAATGAACCTTGAAATACTTCAGTCACCTTGTCTAGCTCCCTGCCAGTGACCAGCAGAATGCTGTTTTCAGTTCCCTCTTCCTACAACTGGAAAGCTTAGAAATCTCCCAGCAGAGTGGTGACTCTAAGGAGACACTGCAGTGGCATCAAAGCAGCTTCTGTGACAAATTTCTGTAGTGCTCCTGCAAAAGGCAATCTCTCCAGCAAATGCAAATATGTGCCTTTGACATCATTAGAGTGGAGCCAGAGTGAAATACTGTCCATGATCTTCGTGTGGTGGAAATGTCTCTGTGAGATTCAGGGTGGGTATTGAGACAGCCATTGGCACACGGTGTCAGGTAACCAGCACACAAACACGGCTGCAGCTCCCTGAGCAGCCCGTGCCGTGCACACCAGTCGTGTCTGGTGCATTCTGTGCTCTCATTCCATGGGTGCTTCAGTGCATCTTCAATAGCTGTGATCCATGAGGTGAGGGTGGGAGCTGCTGCCAAGTGACAAATGTTGAAGGCACTTTCCATCTAAATCTTTCCCTCTCTTTTTTCTACTGCATTAATGTTAATTTCTTCATTTCTTGAATTTAAGTTTTCACAAGGGCTTACTCACTAGGGGGAATTATTTTGTTTCTTTTGGGCAGATCTCACCTGCTTTATAAATTGGCCTTTCCAAAGGTGCTGGTTATGGGATGCCTGAGTAGATCACAGGCAGGGTTTGTGTATCCTGATACCCCTGGAGCTCAGGGGAAGAAGCAAAATAGGAAACTGAAGCAGAGGGTTATGTCCTTCTCTTTATTGTAACATCCCAGTATCTTTCCTGGATTTAAGGCTACATTCAACTGTTTTAATTTGAGGCAGGTTTCTCATCTTCCCGGTGGCTGTTTTAAACTTATGTTGCACTTATGCTTTATGTGGCTATTTCAAATCTCTCATTTTGCTGCTGTTCACTTTGACCCATTAAATATTTAAGTATTTTTTAGAGAAGTTTTCTCATCTCATCTCCTGAAATTGCACATGAATGAAAATTCAAAACTGTTGCCAGCTTCCTTAGGTACAGTAGCTATTATAAGAAACAAAGTTCAGTAGCAATTCAGTGTTAAACTGTTATCACAATTTCTAAGTGATAATGCAGAGTGCTGGTATTTACAGGTTTTCAGGCTGTGATTCTCTTGATCAAAGAAGTGATCTCTGCTGTGTTATGAGTGTGGTGTTTGACAGCATTTGTCATAGTGTCTTCTTTTTCTCACAAGTGATTGTGAGCCCCTTCAGCTTGTGTAGCCCAAGAGTTTATACTGAAAAAACTCTGCTTGGAGACTCTCATGTCAATATAATAAACAGCTTTGTTTCTAGACTGAAAATCCTTTTAAAAATAATGCCAGTGATGGTTGCCAAATAAATGTTGGAAGGAAACCTGAGAGAATCTTTCTTTCACATCTAACTTCCAATAAAATCTTCCTGTTAATGCCAGACTGAGCTCACTGGACATAAGGGGAGTTTTGGTGCAGGTGGGATACAATTCAGGCAAGTAGAAGGCAGCTGTTAGCCAACACCAGTTTAATTTTTTGAAAATAGAATTTTAATAATTCAAGTATAGTTTTGGTCTTTAGTTTTGTCAGAGGGATGTGACTTTATTTAGAACATCAGCTTTTCTCTTTATGCTGGCCAGCTGCTTTTCTAATGCTTATTCTGATCTGCTCCCGTGTCTTAATCTAGTGAACTTTATTTTCTTTTTAGTTATCAGTCCTGCAATTCTTTGACTGTGCTGACTTCACTTTGTAATTCTGAGTGAGAAAGTGATGGGAATTGGCTTCAAGGACTCCAATACCATTTCAGGCAGTGATCCTGGGCTGTGCTGAGCTGGCTGCCCACAGTGCCTGCTCAGATCTGTGCAGCTCAGGTTGTTTAAGATGTTTGCTGCTGCACATTGAGTGAGTCATCCTGTGAGGTTTTTTCTCACTCTGCTTCTGGTGATGCAGCAATCACTGTCCATGACAGCATTTTCCTGAGCAGTGTGACATGTGGTGGCATTGATGTATTAGAGGTGGTGTGTAAATAGAATGTACTGGTGATGCCATATTGACATAATGAGGAGCCATGAGAAGTGAGTCTAAATTCCATGGCTCAGAAATATGAGGAAAGAGAAGATTTTGTAGTTGAGCCCCCAAGTCACTTCCCTGTCATGATCTCTCCATGTGCACACACACTCTGCCCTACTGCTCAGTTTTTCTCCTCGTGTAATTTTAAGTGAGTTTCTTTATGCCTTTCACCCTGAATTAGACATAGTCCTGGTAAATTTTCTGTGAACACAACTACCACCACACCTCTCATGTCTTCTGTGCACTTGACTCCTTGACTGATAACATGAAAGAGGTGGAACAGATACATTGTTCTGAGAAAAAACATTTCCTGAACATTTTTTACGGGAAATCTTGGAATTTCTGGGAGAGAACTGAGTCATGCTGTGGCTCTTGCATTTGGGAAAGTGCTTTAATGTAGCAGTAGAAAAAGAGCCCTTTGGGGTGCCTGCTAATTAATAAATGACACACTTGATTAATCTTCATCATTGATCACAAATGCCTTTTACTTTGGATTTAATCAGCCAGTTGTGCCACAGAGATGTAGCTCTATTTCTGGTCTAATCTGTGCTAAAATGAGCACTGGAATAAGGCACAAATATCTTAACAATTTTAACCACATGCCAGGTTTTCTAGGAACTGTATATAAGAATTGTAATTCTAAACTATTTAGAAATATCAGTTAGTTGACCACAGTGTTAAAGAAAATAACTTAGAATGTAGCTTGGACTTTATTGTGCACTCTTTGAAATCCCAGCTGGGCCTGAATGATCCTTTACAAAAAGCCAACCAGGCTACAGATTGAAGCCAGTCTGATAGAAATTCTCCACTTCTCCAACCTTTGGAACTTCAAAATCTCTTAGGAAAAGCTATAATAATTGACTCAGCAGATTATTAAGTACATCTGCTACCACTGGTTAGGGTGTTTCATGCTCAAATTTCAGAGAAAGCATTTCTTTGGAGCTACCCAATATATACTTCTCCCTTGAAACACATTTTGTGCTTTCTTTGGCAGAAGAGATACTGAGCAGAGTCATTTGGGGCAGTCAAGTTGTATAGTACCTGTGAGGCTGAAATCCCAGGCTCCTTTCTTTGCATTGTCTCAGTTCTCTTCCCATTCAAATCAATAGCAAAACTGTAATTTTAATGGGAAGGCATCTGCTTTTAGAGAGCTGGTGCAAGTGCCCCTTCCAGGAAGATTGCTATAAATATTTATATAGAGACCCTGAAGAGAAGTGGGTGTTATATGGTGAAGGTGAAGCAAAGATGGGCATTATTTGCTAATGCATGCAGAAATACTTTGGTCAGTACCTAATCCTGAAATCTGCCTTCAGTTTGGGGCTAGGTGGAGTATCAGCACATCCATGGTGGAGCAGAGTTGTGATTATTCTAGACCAGTGTCTTGTGTCTGAAAATACTCAGCACATTGTGTTTTTACAGACAGGTGAGGAGATCTTTGCCATATAAGCATTTTTTTTTAAAGTATCATTTTTCTGGGCTAAGAGTTCACCTTGTGCTGGGGATCTTTAGCTCCTTAACCTCATGAAGAACCAGAAGGTCTTGGCCCCTCTAATGATGTGTTCTGTGATCTTGAGCAAATCACTTCCCTGTGTCTCCTTCTCCCCTCCTACTCTCTCCTGTCTCTTTTCCAGAGCTGAGACCTTCCATGTGCTTGCTCAGTGTCTGCTACAGCAGGGCCTGATCTCTGCTGGGGCTTCTAAATACAAGTGCTGTATAAAAGTAAAAATAATCTTCAAAAATAGGGATACGGGCTGGGAATTTCAAAAAGGCAGAAGAATGAGTCAGTTTTCATGGACTCCTTTAAAAGTCAAAGCTTTATGCTCAGAGGCTTAAGGCAGTTTTCTGAGACCAGTCCTGTTGCTGTTGGCTTCAGTGATGTAGGACAGCAGAACAGGCTCCAGAAATCTTCCTAATATCTGTCTACCCTTTTACATGTCACAAGGGAGATTTTTTAGTGCAAGAGATTGAACCTCAGATAAGGTTACATGCTGTAATTATCAGTGGGATTTATTTGTCCAGTTCTTTCAGCACTAAGTGGAAAAAATGCATGTACATCCCTCAAGAAAAGGGAAGTGTGTGCATTTTTCCACTCTAAGCTAACTAAGATGACATGTAAGCATGGATGGGCAAAAATACAAATAAAGTTATTTATCAAAGGAAATATTCCTATTTTCTCTGTACCTAATATGAGTGTAGAATAGAATTATAGAATGGCTGTAAAGTTTAAAGGTTTTTTTAGCTGTAAATGTAGACTAAATTAAACTGCTAGTTTCCATTAAATTTGAATTGACTGTGGTATTACACCCCCTTAAAGGATACCGGAGAGACTCAAGTTGCATTTTAAATCTAGTATTGTAATTAATGGTACCTACATTTATTATTGTGGTAACTGCACTTTAATGACTGTGTTTAGTACTAAACAAAGCTACAAAATCTAAACAGCTCTTTAGAGCAAGTTGATTTCAGCTACATTTTATTCCACTGGTCATCTGCTTAGGTGAACTTTGATACTAAAATTAAGCTTTAAAGCTAATAGGGAGAAAGTGTAAAAGTAATGGCAGAAAAATCAAATATTTTCCCTTGAATTTGAATATAAATCTTCAGGTGTAGACATCTAATCTGCCACTCCTGTGTCTATGGTTGTGCTGTACTTCCCCTGCTAACCAGTGTACCTTGCAGACTTTCAGGTGTGTTTTCATGTGGCATCCCAAGAGGAGAGAAAAGCATAATTACTGTTAAAATTTTGAGTTCTTGCGTGCGGCATCATTGTTCCATCTGTTGGACTTACTGTGTGACTTCTTTCAGGCCTATGGAAACTGAACACAGGGAATGGTGGTGGGTTTGTTCTGTGTGCTTTAATTTGAGCTAAGAACAGTGCAAAATGAGGTGAAACATAACCATGTTTTTATTCTTGCCATTGCAGACATCTTTATTGCGAGGCTTTTTTTCCTTAAAGGAGTTTTGTTAGGATCCCCCTGTGTTCATGAAGCTCCATCAATGATGTGACCCTGTGGTTTCTTTCATTGTTTAAGCCTCACTTGGGATTTTCAGGATAAGTTTATTCACCTGTGAATAAAAAGCAGGCTTTTTCCTGTTTTCCATATCTTTGACTTTTCCATATTTAGCTTCCTATTAAGTGAAGGAGGCATAAGCATCAGGAAGTGGCAAAAGGCAGTATTTTACTAAATTTTAGCCAAGAAGGCCAGCTTTTCTGTGGGAATATTAGATTGGCTGTGGTCCCTGGCCTGAGATTGAATTCCCATATTAATTCTATGGGTTACTTCCAGAAAAGGACACAGTTTCAAATGGGAAGTTGAAAAGCATTTACGTTTCCCCTGTGCTAAGCTACTGGAGGGGTTCTTGGCAGGATTTGGTTCCCAGCCAGGCTGCATCCCCATCCTGACCCCTCAGTTTGATGCTGTCCTCTTCTTCCAGGTGCAAACCAAGCTGTCAGAGGCTCTCAGATGTGCTTTCCCTTGGGATATTCCCTGTGGCTGGAATCAACCACTTTAGGATTCTCTTTGCTGCTTTGACTGCACCGTGCGCTGTGAAGGGGCTGGGATGGGGGAAAGGATCTGACTAAAGGTTTTGGAATAATTTTTGCAGAACCATATTGATTTCATCTCTATTAAATTCATTGAGTTTTCCCATAAGGGCTTTTTAATTTAACTGTTGCTAAAAAATGCTGCACAAATTACCTGGCAGGAATGCTGTGGAGTTGGAAGCCCTGTAGGCAAGTCCCTTAAAGGCAAAGCAGTAAAGCTGAGTGAATTATTCTCAGCCAACAGGGTTGATTCTTCTTTATTTATTTATTCAATGAATTTACCACTCTGTCTGCTCACAGATTACTGATAAACAGCCACTGATCCTTTATGAATTTGTTCATTATCTCAAATTATTCAATGCCTGGTTTATGCAATGCAGTTTTAGCTTATAGGGCTGCTGACAGTCTGATCCACAAGTATTGTTTGAATACCACTGTTTGTAATTCTTACAGAAAAGCCCTATAAAACTCAATAGAGGCCTGGTGTTTTATTTCTGGGCACATCTATAAAACTTAGCAGAAAATTATATCCTTACCATAAAATTCTACAGCTTGGTTTAAAGTAGTTATAATTTTCTACTGATTTCTGTGTTTTAGTAGCATTTATATGAAAAAAAACGTTTTGCATCACCGTTACTCTCAAATTTTTGTAGCTTCTGAGAGCAGAGAGGGTTGATAACATGGATGTAACTCCTTGGGAAATGACCTCTTTTACCCTGGAGTTTGTTTGGTTACATTGCGGTTATGCTGATGCCTGTTAGAAGACACTTTTTTGCTCTTGGGGTATAAATTATTATCAGGCCCTATTTGCTTCTGCCTCTCATTAATGCTACAGTGAAAGCTGAGGTACATAAAAAAGAATTATCTAATATGCAAGTACATTAGATTTCTCTGTTCTTTGGATGGAATTTAATGCCAATGTTTGTGATAGCTTCTCAAGCAATGTCATTTCATTAGTATCAGGCTCTACTCAGGTTCCAGGAAATCTCCCAACTTAAAATGTGTTTTCTTGGGTCCAGCCATGCACCTTTGAAGGTGATAATGCATAACTCTGCTAGAGACTGAGTGTTGTTTCCCTGGGATAAATAGATTTGGCTATTTGCTTAAATTAATCAAAGATATAAAAATCTCTTCTGATAGGTTGTGTTGGCTTTGATTTGCTTTATGTTGATTTTAAGCATTTCCCTGCTGGCTTTGTCTGGTGTAAGAAGGAAAGGTAGAAGTCCATGGAAAAGGAATTAATCCTCTGATATGTTTGGTAGACTGTTACAAATCTTTAATTTGCAAATGTGGAACCAGAGATTTACCCGATGGAGTGTGCAATATCTGCTTTTCATGTAGCAGGAATGTTACCAGGGATCTCATGAGCTCCTTGGGCTGTTCAGGAGTGGTTTGAGGAAACCTCCCTGCAGGCACTGCCCTGTAACAGGCTGGCTCACACCTGTGTTATTTAACTTTGCAGCCACGTCACTGCTGATGTCCCCATGTGGATTTTAGGTTTTGTGCTCCTTGTCAGTGTTTCTTTTATCCTCCCTGAAATACTGACTGCCAGTGGCCTATGGGATAGAAGTAGGGTGCTCATTTACCTGTTAACTCCATTATTCTGGAACAAGATGTCTTTAGCTAGTCAGATATAAAAAGATTTAAAACATCTCTAGATGACATTTCTATAATGTGTTGGTGTTTCTGTAAGACATAATAAAATATTCATTGCTTGAACAGATGGATATAGCCACAATCCTTCTGAAGATGTTATTTTAAGGATGTGGATTATACTGGATTAATAGGCCAGTAGCTTGGCAGAATGCAGCTTTTTGGTGTTTCAACTTGTAGAGCTAGTTATAATTTCCAGTGAATTAGCTGTAAATTGCACTAGTTTAAAAAGATGAAAATTAACTTTTAAATTATGGATTATTTTTTTTCCTTTAATGAAAATTCTATTTCTAGACAATTCTAAGAACCTTAATTCTTATAACTGCCAAACTCTTTCCTCTGGGCTAGACTTTGACAGATACTTAGGATTATCAGGTTAACATGCAGTGGATAAAAGATGGTGAGAGGCTATGGAAGGGAAAGCTTTTGTTAATGAAATCAGTTTTTATTAGTGGGCTGCTTTTGCTCTATCAGAAGACTTTAAAATCTTGACACATGTCAAAAAAGTATTTCTGGCCATGATAAATTTTATGGTCTTTAAATGTAATATTTAGCAATGCCGGAATACTGTTGAAATTAATATCTTGTTCAACAATAAGGAATAAAGGAATAAGGAATAAAAGTTTATCTGTGACCTCCAGTAACCCATCCTGCAACAGATCTTAGTAATGGTGTGTTTTTCTTGATTTACATTTAGAAACTGGCCCATGTTGCCATGAGTTCCTCTCCAAAATGAGCTGAATTTAGCCTTAGAAAATTCTTTAATAGAGACAGGAGTCCTCTTGTCCATCAGAGTTCTTTTATACCTTATGTGGGGATAACTGCAGCCAGTGTAGGATGGTGCCCACATTCTGGAGCACTGTTATAAATGTCATGTGCTCCTTGAATCCACAGTATTTGAGTGTTCACCAGCTGTAATGTGCAACTGTATTGCTTTTTGGTGATCTGGTAAATCAGATTAATAATAATAAATTTATAATAAAAAGTTAGTATATTTTTCTGTCACATGGTTATGAGAAGTTTCTTTAATTCAGATGTAATATTAAAATATTTTCAGAGATACCAGTTCTGGAAGAGAGTAGACATGGCTCATTTACACGGTTGTACATAAAATAAAGTTTTACTGTGTAGTTAATGCTTCTCAAGTTTAATGTATATTACCTTGGGAAGACTGGTTAGAAACTGAGAGAAAACTCATAAAAAGGCTTAATATCAGATATTGGTCTCTTGAGGTCAGAATATAATACTGGATAGCCAAAAGATGGAATGATAAAATGCAAAAAGATGGAATGATAACATCATTCAAGGAGAAACTGTATTTTATCCTGTCAGTTTGCAAAGAATTTCCTGAATCTAACTTTTGTCTCTAGGACTGAGTAAATAAACATATCTATCTTTTGCTTTTGTATTTTCTTACTTGAAGCATTTACCAGGACTGAGGTGTTTTACAGTTTATAGTTTTGCCTGTGCTAAAATAGGTAATTGTGTACCTGCACTTAAGCCAAGCTTTAGTGAAATGTCTGGAAATCAGTTTTATATACATTGTTGTCAGGTTGATGTTTTATCATTTGTTTTCCACAGTTTACTTGGAACTGCATCTATGCTACTGAGTGTCTCAGGTATCTCAACTTCAAGTGCCATGGATTTTTTGGAGGCATTTAAGTAGTACACCATGACCTGTTGTTGAGTCAGTGTGACATTATTCAGTGTGCATGTTCTTCACTGCTCAAGTGGTACTTGAACTGTCCATGATAATGAACTAATTGAAGGATGTTTCATGTGCAGTCTACAGGATTGTTCCAGAGCACCAGCTGGTGTTCATAGCATGCTTTAAATGTGTAGTAGAGTGTATTGTTGTCAAGGGATTATCTGAAGTGAAGAACAAAACAAAGCATTTGTACTTTTTCCACTATTATTTTCTTTTCAAGTCCTTGGGAAAGATGATTTTCAATATCCTTGCATGTTCTATAGCAACTTTACATGAATTTTTGAGAATTTTTGTCAAAATAATATGCCTTTTATTATCAAATTGAAGTGTCTTTTGGCCCATAGAGCAAGTAAATGGGATGATAATAAGAATCTCTTAGTAAGATAAACATAAAACATCTGGAGGCATAATAATATACATTACTAAAATGTAGCATCCTCTGTACTGCCCATCTCTTTGTTCTACTTCACTATCAGGATAAAAACAAAAACACAGTGCTTGCAAAGCATCATGTGAAAGCATTCCTGAGTTGTCACTGGTATTGCATAGCAGGAATTCCACCACGGACTGCCATCCTGTCAGCTCTGCCTGTGCCAAGGAGCTTTCTCAGGAAAGGGCATTGGCACAGACCAAATCCATCACGTTTTAGCAGCACATCTGCAAGAGGGCAATAAAAGTTGCTGTTGTTGTCTCATTGTTTCTGGTGCTTTCCACAAGCTCTCCAGCAAGGCTTCTTGGGTTAGAATGTATTGTCTAGAATAGCTTTCACTTGGCTTAGCCTATGTTGTCTTGCATGAAAACACCACTGCTGCTGCCTCTGGGCTCAGCATCACAAAAACACAGACTCCAGTGCTGGATCTGATAGAATTCTTCTGGGGATCTCTGCCATGGGAAGGAAGTAGTGCCCAGCTGGCATCTGTGTCTCATTTACATCAGCTGAGCCCCCAGCACCTCATTCTTTGCTGGGATACTTAAACTGGTTTCATACAATTTTCTTCTCTTAAGACATACCCCCACCCCCAAAATACACCCCCCAAAGCCAAATAGTCCAAGCTTGGATGTCTAATTCTTCTCTGAGAACTTCTATGCTCAGCTCTGCTGTGGTTTCACTGCATTCCCTCCTGCTGTGTGCTGGGATAAACAGGAAGATCAGGCCCTGTGTGTGTTCATTTGCTTTGTGATCTGATTTATGCTGCTTAAATCTATTGCTGACTTCAGCCTCTCATTGTGAGCCAGCAGTTTAGGAAATGCTCTCCCTGGCTTCAGCTGGTGGCAAAACAGTAACTGAGAAAGTTCCTCTCTATGAGTCCTGCACTTGTCTTTCCAGTCTTTATTGGAGACTGAATGCTGCTTCTCTTTCTTTCACTTTTATGAGCTACTGAGCCAAGCTCAGCAAATACTCACCATCATCTTTTCTAAAAACCTGAGCTATTTTTGCTGCCTGCTGTACTTACCTTGATTCACGTGTTTTCTCTGAACTCAATGGGGATGGAGTAATGTGTATTCTTTTGAAATTAAGCTGTATTCACCACTTAAATCAGTCATGGTTATTTAGGAATTATCCTGCACCTTTCAATGTCTTTTGTCTTGTTCTTTACCTAGATAGTTTTCTCTGCTGAGGAAACAAATTCCAAATAATGAATACTGAGCTGATTCTACTGTCAATTTCCCCAACTCCATACTAGTGTAATTGCAGTATTTTACTTTAGTGATATGTTCAAATCTAGTGGTATTTCTGAGGATTTTTCTAGAGCAGGAAGCATAAAGAACTTTAACCCTGGGATCTATTGCCAAAGGACCTCACAACCTTCATTATAGAAATAATTAGTGCTAACAAATATCTGACTTTTCAGCTTTTATAACCATTTCTGTATCCATCATGTAACAAAATCATACTCCTGTTTTTAACAGACTAGGAAATGTGGAAGTATCTGGCAGCAGTAAATGAGTCACACGTTATTTCTATAAGATATCTGTCTCAGCTGACACCACCTCACTCAGAATATAGTTCTGATGATGCTTCCTGAAGATGTGCTAAGCTTCTGAAAGTGCCTGTTCATAGTGTGTCTTTTGCAGCTCTTTAGAGCTATATTTAGAATTAATTTATGTTCTCATGAATTTTGTCCTTTAGCTGTTGCCCTTCCTTCAGAAATCTCAATAATAGAAATATTTGTGAAGTTTGTGTGTCAGTAAAATTCATACAAAGTCACTTAATTGCTGAAGGGAAAGTTCATAGAAGAAGTGGTTACTCTAGTGAGGAAATGCCTGGTTTTTGTATTTCAGTTCTGTTTAGGGTCAGTGTGTCAGATACTGAAGATACATAACCAAGGAAAGCCAAAGAACTTAAAATCTCAGTTGCCCTTATTGATGGTTTTCTTTGATCTTTCTCTTGTCTTTGCTAATGAGGTCTAATAAAGATCTGTTACATCCTTAAGGGAGTAAACTAGGATTGGAAAACTTCTTCTTAGTGACCAAAATTATATTTATCCTTGTATTTATTCTGCTTAAAATCTTCCATTTTTTCAGAAACTGAAACCCATTTGTTTTGACAGAGCAGTCCTGAGCTATGGGTATGTCCTCTTAATAACCACTCTGGGTTATTGGTTTTTGCTTATTCTTTCTCCTGAATATACTTTGGGAAGGTTGTTATCATCAACGAGTTGCTGTTTATCAGCTGATTGCATTTTTCTGGATGTTTTCTGTAGAAAGACAAATCTCAGCTCTGTCTTCAGAGGGACTGAAGAAGCTGAGTTCATTGTCAAGGCAACTCTCACTGGATGTGTGAGCTCATGGCAGTTAGGAAAAATACTGCCTAGTGTCAGTCACATGAAAGATCCTTCATTTTCTCACCCCTCAGCCTCTCAGGAAACATTCTGACCTTCTCAGACTAAGAAAAAAAAATAAAATGTTTCCTGGGATACTGGAAAACTCTGACATGTTTAAAATGAAGTCTCACTGGAGAAGAATCTACCAAACACAGAGCCATTGTTGAGGTTTGTATTTCTTTAAGGAAGATATTTTGTCATGTGGGGCTTCTCAGGAGAGAAAAACTTCACTTGCTGATTTTTTTAGTGGAATTTCGATTCTCTTCCTATTTTTTTTTTTTTTTTTTGTTTAAACTTGACTTTATATTTGGTGAAAAAGGTACAGTCCAAAAAAGATGGAGCTGAGCCCAAATCCTGTGCTTTAGAATATGATTAAAGACTTGCATTTCCCCAAACAGCCATGTCACAAGATGCCAAGTGCAGAAGGCATTATTCATCTCCACCTTATCTCTGTGAAAAGCCATCTTCAAAGCAGAAGGGAGGAGAGTTCTACCCTCTAGAGATAAATGGCATGTCATAAATAGTGAGAGGCACTCAGATACTGTGATTATGAGCTCTATAGAAATGCCTATAAATAATACTGGGAGGTGCCCAGATACTACAGCTTACTTATAAAAATAAATAAAGCACATAAAAATCTGACAAGATGCAAGCTTCTCTCCCATATCAGGACACTTCACTTTCCTTTTCCACTTCCTGTCATGAGAGCAGGATCTGTCATGCAGGGACTAGGTCCTCATCCTTAACTTGCAGTCTCTTGAGAAAAATAAAGAAAATCACTATGTAAAATAGCACAAAAGCATTGAGGTCAGAAAACTTTTAAAAGGCATACTTAGCTGTGTCTCTTTTCCAAATTTTGTGTTTGAAATAAGAAAAGCATAGCTGGGCAGAAACTTTTCGAATCTGAAATGTTTGAAATAAGAAAAGCATAGCTGGGCAGAAACTTTTCGAATCTGAAATTTGAGAGTATTTGAATGTGAATTCTGGTATGATAGAGGCAGATTTGGTGCTCAGTGGGAGTGAGACATAAAGATTTCATAAAGGTGCTCATGGCAATAATGCTTTTGCTTCTGGTGAACACAGCTGCTAGAGAGCTGCACCAGTCACTCAGCAAGATCAATATCAAAAGAAAAAAAAATTGCATTGATTGGAACTGCTTCTTTTTGTATGTATTTTCTTTTTCCTGGGCAGTTTTGAGCTGTTCTAGTTCTGGTTAGTTTGGCTTTCTCATCAAATGGTTTTTATTGGTACTGCTCTCTGATAAGCTACAGGTAATTCTTGATGCTGTTTATAGGATTAGCAGTTCAGAAACTGAAGTTTGTGTTATTAAGGTCTCTGAATTACCTTGCTCTGGGATCAGCAGTGTTAGTGAGTGCAGCCAGTGGGGAAGTTTGTAATTTGGATATTGGACACCAAAGAAATTACTGTAGTGAACTGAATAATTTTTGAAATTGAGATATTATTTGAACAGACATTACTATGTTGGCCTCACTCAGTTTGATATGTTTCTAGAGGAGCATATACAAATCAAAAGTGTCTCTTGTACAAAAACAAATGTTTTGCAATAAATTGCCATGGAAGTTTTTTCAGGTCTTAGCAAATCCTTTTATATCTCTCTTCTGATAATCCATTGTTTCATTTAAAAAATATTAATGGTGAGCCATCATTTAGTATAGGGGATGAAAACTCACTTTTATATCCTTATTTTTTATATGATTTCTTGTAAACAAAGAACAAAGGAAATAGTCAGTGTATAAATCCAGTTGTACTGGTGTTCTTGATTATGTTCAGTGCTCTGGAGCATCTCAGGGAGTGGAATTCCTCTTGGATAATGCTCTGGAGCATACTGAGAACACATGTGTTCCATATAGGCATAAGAATTTTATTTTAAACTCACTGAGTTTTGGTTTTACACTTCCAGCTTCAAAGGCAATGAGACTCTCAGTCAGGTCTTGAGGAAGACATTGCTGAGAAAATTAAATTTTTGTGTTGGTTGGAAATTCTCTAGGCACAAGTTTAAAGTCTGTGTGAGGTGTTGCTTCTCTGTGGCAAAATTCCTGCAGGTTTTCTCTTCAGGATGTGCTGAGTCCTGGCCATGTTCTGCACAAGGGAATTGCACACAACAGGCAGTCAAAGTGCCTGAACTGCTTGGTTCTCTGGTGTAGCCTTGGCATCTCCTTCCTTTGGGTAAAAATTCAACTGAGGTGGAAAAATTTAACCTTATCAAATAGTAGTTTTCTTCCCCTAGAGTGATAAAATCAAAGACTTTGGAAATGTGTTTGATTAAATGCTTTTGAGATTTGCTTAAGTTGGAGCTGTGAGAATTGAAGAAACATGTGCCGACCCATGCTGTTTTTGCTGGCTTTTTTATAAAAAGATGCTCTCAAAACTTGCTTTTTTTAAAGTATCTGCATGTCAGTGAAGTGCAAAGTTCACTGAATTCCTGCTGAAGATGATGTGAGTTGATGGGCATGGAAATGTGTCCAAGAGCAGTAGATCAAAGCTAAAATTTGGACCATGACCATCCTCAGTTTTGGAATTTCATTTAGTCCCATCACACTGATGATATTAAACTGTGCTTTCAATATGGGAAAGCTTAGGTGCAAAGCAGCAATTCCTAGCTTTGCAGGAAGGCATTTCCTCTGAAAAATTGTAGGCAGGTACACTTTCAGAATTCTACAACTGTAAGAAAAAAAATAAAAATAAAGCTGTGCTTTAGAAGCATTTGTTGAGTAGTATTAATGGGAATTGGCAATTGTAGTGTGAGCAGCACACCAGAAACATCCCTGTGCATGGCACTCAGGATTCCAGGAGCAGTATGAGGTTACTGATACACAGAAAACCTTGCAGAAAGAAGAAAATGAACTCTGTGAGAATATTTAGGCTTGAGGATCTTGTAAGCTCTTGGTTCTGCTGCTGCTGAATGGTTAGTAACACATGCTCAGGCCAAATTCTCCACTCACTAATAGTGGTCTCACCCAGTAAATTAATGTGTCCAGATAATCCAGCATCCAGTAGTCTGTGAGCCAAGTATTTCTTCAAAATAAACTTCTCTGTCTTGATCTTGTAGGTGTTTAGGTGGTAATTCATTAAGTAGAACACAGTAAACCTCCAATCCTGCAGAGCTGGTCCATCTCACTGAAATATTAAATATTCTATTCTTATGAATAATGCTATAAATCAAGGAGACTTTCAAATCTTATAGCTTGTTTGTATATAGATAAATTGAGTAATTGATTATATTTGTTTTAATTATATGTAGAAATGACAAGCAGCTTTATTAGGTAGTAGCCTAGTGTACATTTATTGTGACCAAGTACCTACATGAAATATCAAAACCTTCCTATCTGCATGGTGCAAGTTCAGCTGAGCCTGAGGTTCTCTGCAGCTGTAAATGCTGCTGAGAGTCAAGATCTTCCCTTGGGCCAGCTCTCTAAAACCAGGTGTTCTAGAAAACAAACCTGAATAATTATCAACACTGTTTGTGCTTCCCAGGAATTTCTGTGCTTCCTAGGAGCTTGAAAATGAAGTTGTGTCTGCATTAGCCTTTTCTCTTCTGTGGATGTTTCTGCTTCTTGATTTGTGCTATTTTGAAATTAACCAAGTTCATGAGTTTGTTTAATGACACAGAAGGAAACTCTAAACATAATTTTTTGTCTGAATTTTTAATTTTGTTGATATCTAAGCATTGATGTCTTCCTACTATAGTCATCAGATAAGAAAAAACTTTCAAGTGAGGTTATTGCTGCTATCTTTTTTGAAGACCTGAAACCCCCTACTCTTAGGAACTGTTCCCATTGTCAGTATGTAAGAGTAAGTAAAATTAGAAGAAAAATAAATGTGGAAGTTCCCAATCTTAGCTTTAAGTTATTTCCCTCTGGACCAGACTGTCGAATTACCTGATGGATCCAAAACAAAGAGCCATGCTGTGAAAACATGTGAAAGACAAAGAGAGGTTAAAAGATTTTCTGGGATCTCTGCACATTGAATAGTCATCAATTCTTTTACCAGAATAGCTCCTGGAGTATGTCTGTTGCTAGTGAGAACATGGTCTGCCCTATGATTAAATTCTCATCTTTGCCCAAATGTTTGAAAGGGCAACTGTCTTAAACCTTTGAACTTTATTTGTAATACAAAACTTCAATTAGATAAAAGACAATAATTAGCAAATCTTTTATCTTAGGGCATAATTAAATCTTTAAGGCAGGACGTCTTAATCAATGACTTGTAATGACAAGTTCATAAATAAATTAATTCTTCCAATGAGTGTCTGACAGAAATCAATGAGTGTTAAAAGAGATTCAGGATGGGGAGACACCACTACAGAAACACTGTAGCTCAATTACACTTGATTTAAAGATTCTCATCTATAAAGTATTAGCTTGTTCAAAAGATGATGTATTATTTAAAGACAGATCATTAAAATACTAACATCTAATTTTGTTGAGCCTTTTTTGGATCTTCTATCTTTTCACATATAAGTATGTCACCACAGTTTATGATTAGCTTTTTGTATAGGCTCTCTACAAAAATATATATTGAGTTTGACTGATTTGCTGTCCTTGTTGACTCCTGGTGATAAGTCTTGTTACTGAAAGTAGAACTTGTTTGTTGTGTAACATCCATGTCACTGGTAAGGAACTCCCATCCAGGTGAAATCTTGTATAAAAGTGCCTCAAGATCTTAAATGTTCTTACTCAAGAACATTTACATTTCTGTTCATTTAACACTTTGTACCACAGCAGAGTATATGATTTTTGACTCAAGGATTGTCTGTTGGTATAGGAATGGTAAAATGAGGACACAAAAAAAGCCACAGGGGATCTTGTTCTGTTTGAGAGCTCTTGTGACCAGTGTTACTGTGAAGAGTTAAGCTCTGGGAGCTGCCTCTTGCTGAAGCCAGTGCAACAGTGGCTAATAATTTCTACAGAGGGGTTGGTGGAAATTCCACTTTCCTATTATTAAATACAACTGTGTTGATTCTAGTTGGCACTGTTAAATACACAGCTCTGCCTCCTGTCTCATACTTGTTCTGACCACCTGGTTTTATTTGAGCAAAAATAGTAGAAGCTTCTTTCTACTTTGTGAAGCTCTTAATTATGATTCTTTCCTTACTCATTTAAGTATCACATTAAGTGTAAAAAAAAAAAAAGTAGTAGCAAATATGTCCATTGAACTCGCTTTTATGAAGTCTCTCCTGTGGTTTGTGCCATTCAGAGCACCCCTGACAATAAACACTCAGATTTTAAATGTTTGGTGCATGTACATGGAGAATAAGTGCTGTAACTCTTGATGAAGCTTTATCATCGTTTGACAAAGGAACTTCAGACAGTCAGAATAGGTACCAAATCACTCTTGTTGAATTTATGTTGGTTTCTTAAGGTGGCAAGGATTAAGCAAGCATTCCTGTGGATTTCTCTTTCTGTGTATCAACAGGGCTCCCTGATTAAAAAGTGCAACTAGTCTTGAGCATGCTGAGTTTTTCCATCAAGCCTGGGCTGCTGCTCCAGCAGGTTGGGAGCTGTATGCATCCCCCTGATGCATCTGGCAGAGCTGCAGCAGCTGAAAGGCTGCTCTCAAAGGTGTTTGGTTTGCCTGGCAGCCAAGAGGAAGGGCTCAGTCTGCACAAGTAGGTCTGGTCTAGTCACAGCCAGTTCCACTCCATCTGGAAGATCCACCAAAACTAGACTAAACATGTGGAGGAGATATTGTGGGGGAGACAAGCTGGGAAAGGGAGCTCAGGGTGTTGCAGTGGAGAAAGATCCAGGACATGCTGGAGCTTGAGGGTGCTGGGGTAGGGGAGGAAGGCAGTGTGGGCAGGAACAGAGCAGGCTGCATTCAAACCAGGAGACACAAGCATGGAAAACTGGGCTATGTTAGACTGCTGCTTTGATCTCTTTTGTAACTTAGGGGATAAAAAAACCTCATTAGTTTTATACTGCCCCAACAGTATTAATTAAACAATAGTACTTTCTCCTAGTAAATTAATTAGACTCACTACAAATTTGTTTTGGTTTTGAGTGGTGAAGATCTGCAGCTTCTAGAATGATCAATTCTTTCTGTTGTTGTGTGGGGCACTGAATATCAGATTAAGTTAAAATGTTAGTGATTTCCTATCTGAAACCTGTTAAACAGCACAACAGATGGAAAGTTCTGTTCAGGTTATGAGTGTCCAGATCTGTTGCTGATTAAAGGAGAGGTGCATGTGCTGGTGGCTGGTGATAGATATCTCTGCAGAACTGTAAAAAAAGCCTCACATCCTCATAATCCAGCAGCTCTGCCCTTGATATCAAGTATCTGCTGCCCCTCACACCTTATAAAGATCATTTGCTATTCATGTGAAACTGGGTTATAGCTCAGAGCATCCTTGGACAGGTGTGTTCACCTGGGTGCTTGCTGCTCTTCAGAAGGATGATAGGAATCTAAACCTCTTGCCTCTTTGGATATCCTCTCCCTTCAGAGCTGTCATCCAGGTTGTCATAAATTTATCCTTAGCAGGCTCCAGCTGTAAAGGTCCTTTTTACCCACCATGTAACATTCCAGTCCATCCCATTATGCCCTGTCAGTGAGGATGTTTGTGCATTTTGTTTGAAGCCATTTAAGAGTATTTTGCTAAATTCCTTCAAGGGAATTTAAATAGCCCTAATGACTATATTACCTTACAGGCTTTTAAATGTTTCCCCAGCTGCTTGATTCAATGCAGTATAAATTGTGAGCCTTTCCACAGTAATCTCAGCATTTGTTTAGGAGTTAAATATTAACAGATTTTTTTGTCTTTCTCTCAGACAGTAGTCTCTGCACCTGCTTAATTTGCTGCAGGGTTTCTTAGAAGCAAATGTTGCTTTCTTTTCAAGTACTTTTGGTTTTGTTCTCTGTATGTGATTTACAGGAGGTCAGTTTGAAGAAGCCTTGGACTAAAACTCTTCTGTTATATTGCAAACATGATTCTGTCCCAGTAAAAATCTGGGAATGGGAAGAGCTCCCAACTGCACTGATAAACTCGAGTGGTGGATTTGTTGCAAAGAGTCATTTAATGTGATGCCTTTTACAGGGCTTCAAAATTACTTTCTACATCTTTTTCAGCATGTCAGTACTTTAAATCATTGAGAAAAGAGGAAAAAACCCAAAGGAAAAATAGAAATTAAATAAAGAAGTCATGTAGATGGGCTAAATATTAGAAGCAATGTGGGTGGCTAGGCCAATACAACAGACATATCTTAGGTATTTTTCTTTTAAAGACAAAGACAGCCTGCCTCCCACACATTTCAAAATTAATCTCAAATGTATTTTTATAATTTACAATTATTTCCATCAGAGAATAATAGAGATTTAATGCCTGGGGTAATTAATGTTCTGTGATGTCTATTATAATAGCTATTTTAGGTGTAGGAAATACCCTAATAAGAAACAGTTTTCTAGTGTGCTGATATAGTTGATTTTTATCATAGTTTTCTCTGTGAAATAACAATTGGAAGATATGACAGTAGACATTTTGATTAAACACTTAAGCATCTGATAAAACTTGGGCAAAGATAGATTACTTCAAAAAGAACATTTAAAAAAAAAAATCAACCCCTCTCAATTTCTGACATTCATTTTTATGCTACCCTGTGTGTAAAAATATTTTGTAGCATTTATTAAATACTGTAATTGTTGAATTGCAATGCTTTGAATCCAATTTGAATCCAGAACATGTTAAATGTATTTTAATGAAAAAAGTATGTGGTGAATGAAGACTGTATTTTCTAAGGAACATTTAACTGGTTGTAGAGCTACATCTTTTCAAAGTTATGTATTGAAGTCATTACAAAACAGTATTGTTTATCTTGTTATTTCTTTTTCATATTCCTCCTGGTTTCCCCTCTCTAAGGTTTTCCCCCTGCTCTCCCCCAAGTTGAAAAACCATTTTTATCATTGTTTCCTCCCCAGTTTCTTGTTTCTGGTGTGGAAATTGTAGCTGCAGTGGTTTCTTCTTTCCCCCTGCTCATTCAGTAAGTATCATTCTGCCCTTTGTCCATAGTGCTTGAGGTTTTCTTACATCTCTCTCTTCCTCCCCTACATTCCTGTATTCAGGACCTTCTCACACTTCTCTGCTTTCTCATGTAACTTCATTTGGTGTCTCTCCCCCAGACAATATTACCTTTCTTCCTTGTACTCATATTTTCTTGAAGGATTCATTTTATTATACTTTACAAGCTCCAGTTCAGCAGAATTCTCAAAGAATCCAGTGTTTTTCTGAACAAAGCTGCTCATTTTCAGGTTTCTGGGATTCATCAGCAGGAGTTATTGCAAAAGGAATTATCTTTTACTTTTTAGATGCCTTTCATAAGGAAGTTTTCTATTTGTCAGCCATGTTACCATATTTTTCCTGATTATTTTATTATCTGCTATAATTTCTATTTGTATGTGTTGGTTCTGGTTTTAGTGTTTGATCTTTATAGTGCTCAGTCTCATCTCATCCATTCTTTTTCAGTTCAGTTTTCTGAAGCAAATGCCACACTTCCCTTAAATCTCCAATTCCAACTCTTCTCACTGTAGCTTCCCAATCCTGAAACTCTCATGGTGGCACTCCTTACCAGAACTGTGACAAAAATTGCAAATTGAATGGCAGTATGCTTTGATTTTTCTCAGCAGGGCAGTAAATGTATCACCCTGCTGTAAAAATTCTGACCCTAGCATTTCCAATGTTCTCTACATGCTTTGGGCCTGGTACACAGTACAGAATACTTGGTGCAGATATTTAAATTTTCTGTGTCAAAATAAGTATTTCTGAAAAGGTTTTCATTGACTCCCTGTGAGATTTTTCTCAGATTGTCAGCTCCTGGTATGCTGAAGCTTTGCTGTGTGACTGGAAGGTCAGGCTGTGCTCAAAACTGCAGTTACAGTAAGCTTTGAAGGTGTTAGAATCTGAGCCAGCCCAAAAAACCTGTTTCATCTTCAAAAAATATTACTCCTTCAATTCTGTTCACTTGGGTTTTCAAAAATTAGAAAACAGATTTCCAAAACTGATTTGGTTTAAAGTGTCCATTGTAATAACAACAATAGTGAGTTTTTTTGAGGATGTGTTTTCATCCATCTGAAGAAATGATCTGACAGTGACTTGGGGTCTTTAACTCTTAGTCCTTACCTCAGCCTTGTAAGAGCTAAACCTAAAGGACTTAGAGCAGTCCTGAAGAACTTTTAGGTACTTTGGATTTTGGGGTGGTGGTGGTGCTGTGTTTGTGTGTGCTTTTTGAATTATTTTGTGATTCCAGATGTGAGGATGCCCAGCTGTGCAGCAGAGCAGTGACTCCCTGAGCGTCACTGACAGTGCCACACAGTCAATGTCAGTGACTTCCTTCCCTGCAGTCTGACCTGGGGACTCAGCTTTCATTGGTGAGCTCAGGGCTCTGGGGCTTCTCTGGGACATTGTGCTTTCATTTTCATTTGTCCAGGATAGGAAATCAGCTTGGGAAGAGTCAGCATATTTAACATCCCACCTCCAATCCCTCTGCTGCCAATATATGGGAGTCAGCTTAAATATATCCTCCTGCTAACTACTGATGGACTGGTGCTAAATGTTTGTTTTGGCTTAAAGGGGCACTGTTGAGATGTAATCACAGGATGATTTTGTTTCAGATTTTCCATTGAGTGCATAGTTTTCTGGCTGACTTACTTGGCTGTGTGTTTCAACAGATATATGTATATACATGGTTATCCAGTGGTCTATGTGAAATACAGCAACATTCCCTTTGCACACTGTTAATGTGAATTTAGAAATGAATGACTAACTTAAACAGTCCCTTGCAGATGTTATGAAAGTGCTCTGAATTAGAAAAATTTAAAAGATAGGGAAAAGCTGAATGTACTTGTAGTTATTTGTGGGTTTTGTTTGCCCTTTTAAAGGCTCCTTTCTGGCTTTAAATGCTCTCTCTGGTTTTGGCTGTTATGTAGTTGTACAGTTGTGCCTGTAAATGAGCATTTACAAAGCATCAGCACAGGGCAGTGGCTTCTCTTTTAATAATAACAAAATTGCAATACATTTTTCTAGTGGAGAACAACTAGGGCTCAGGGAAATGCATGACTTTTTGATGTTGTGTAATGGCCCTCGACATTACAACTCCACCTTCTGGCCCTGGAAAGTAAGGGCTGGGTGCACCATTCCCTATGGAAGAAGAATTCTTTATCCATATTAACAGCAAGGGCAGAAGAGAAGTCAAATTCTCTAGAGATGAGAAGTTGTTTTTCTTGTTGTGAGTTTGCATTCATCTTGGAGCTGAGTGTGGCAGTGACCTGGACTAGTCTGTCAATACAGTATTTTCCATGATGTGGTATTAAGATTTGTAAATAGCTTAAAACAAAAGGATTTGACTTCAGTTCTTGATTTAAGATTTAGCATTCCTAGCACTGAATCTCTTCAATATTGAGAACTGAAACAAGAAACCTTGAAGCATCCACACCTAAGTCTTTCTGTAGAGTAATATCAAATGGAGGGAGTCATGTTTTTAAAGAAGTCAAAATTGCTAATGAGTGGCAAAGCAAGGGTAGGGCCTATAAGCAGTTCAAGGTTATGTGATATTTGCCTTAGCTTAGTCAAGAATTGAAGCAGCATAAGAATAAATTTAATCTCTTTAGCAGAATATTAAGCTGCCTAAGGAAGCTGGGCCCTTCAATTTGGAATAGATAGATAAGATTTTACCCTTGAGACTGGTAAGATGTGCTCAAGAAACACCTCATTTCAAACGCCCTTTTTAGAGCTTTATTTATCCATTAAGTTTGGTTATATCCTTGGTCATCTTGCAGTCTTTCTGCCTGGCTTGGGGTAGAAAAAAACCCTGAATATGTGGGAGGAAAAGATGAATTGAGAGGTGGAAGAAGACTGTCTTGTCTTTTCTTTCACAAAGGATGTGTCTGTTCTCACTTCTAAGTCAAGCAGCAATAGAGTGACACTTTCCCAATTACACTCTCCACGCAAGTGATGCTATGGCTACCACATGGTGGTTCTATAATTGTGAGGTGATGATTGTGTGATGCCAACTGGGAGGCAGAAACGAGGTTGGGCAATGGAGAGGAGGGGTGCACTGACGCAATCTGCTCATTGCCTGGGAGCTGCTGGAGTGAGGCAGCTCCCTTCCACAGGAAAAATGCTGTTCTTGTCCTTCCCAGTAATAAAGATAGCAAGAATTAGGTTTGGGAGGGGATTTTTGTTTGTTTGTTTGTTTTTTTAGTATAGCCCTGCTTAGCTGTAGATAGTGATGCCCTTATGGAATAGAGCTCAAGGGGCCTGGTCATTGCAAATAATTCCAGCTTTGTGCTTCCCTCAGCACCCAGGAAAAGGAGGAAACAACAAGGACTTTGTTAATTTTTAGATGTATTTCCAGTTTCTTTGGAATCCTGTATGTGGCTCAAAATCTTTTGATGTTTTTTGGGTAAAAATTGATAGTTTGTTGTCCTGCGAAATAGGATTTCTCTAATAAGCACAATTGGAAAAGACTGAGGGTATGGCTATGATAGAACATGTCAGCTAACCTGGTAGGGAAGGAGAAGTTTTGTTGAATAACTTTTGGGAATTGGACTATTTTTTGATATTTTTTTTTTCTTTAAATATCCTCAGAGAGGAAAGATATGGACAGGAATAGATAGATGCACACTCCCCTTTAAGAGACCATAACAGAACTCTGAGGTGCTGATGTAAAGACCTACATTTCTTTTTGTCCCAATCATTTTGAAATCTCATCTTAGAGGAGCTCATGTATTAATAAATACTCTTCACCTGCTTTAAAAGATGTACAGGTCAGCTGAGCCATCCTGGCTTTGAAGTCAGTTTCCTGGGTAAACTTCATGAAACTTGATGGCTCTAAAGCAGCATATTAGTCAAATTAGAATTTAGAAATAATTAAGGTTTGATAGGATACACAGACTTTCAAGATCTATAAACCTGAGTACTTCTGATTTTAAGGGCTCAAGCCAAGCACAGATGCAATTGCTGAAGTGGCTCCAACAATTCATTACTCAGGTATGAAATATGGGCAAAAAGTTTAGGTAGGAGGTCACTGATGATAAAAATCTATAGTTGACACTACAGTACATTCAAGCCTAGATTTTGGGACTTGGCTCAAATATATCCCACCTCTAGCAATAGTACATAAATTCTTAGGGAAGTGAGCTGGTGATACAGCTGTATAACTGTAAGCAAAAATCCTGGGGATGGGACTGCTGCCATTGGCTTCAGTGGAGCCAGAAAGCATTTCCTCATCCTTTTACATGGAAATTGAGGTTGGCCATGAAGTCAGTCCTCCATCCCTCTTCAGCCTTGGGGCCACTAAAGCCAGCCATGTAGAGATGGCCCTTGTTAGTGCAGAGTGGGGCTGAGCTGTATCCCAGATGTGTAGGGAGGGGATCAGCTGCCAGAGGAATGGGTCAGCAGGCAGCTGCTCTATCAACCCTGGTGTGTTTTTGCAGGCAGGAGGGAAGGGGTCAGGACCAAGAGTGGGTAGGATTGAACTGTGAGTGGGTCACAGCAGACACTGACCTGTCTGGAAGCAGATCACACCATTCAGTTCCACCCTGGAGGGCCACAGAGACTGTGATTTTTGATTTTATAGTTGTTGGAGAGCAATGATGCTCTCATAAGGGATGTATGTTGGATGTATGTTGGATGTTAGCCCTTAGCATCAGCAGAGTGTGCTGGTGGTACCTGAATGATTTGCCTAAATTCATGTTAAAAGCTGGTGGTGCTGCAAGAACAGCTTTAACTTAGATTCTCTGGGATTTTAGGCTGTTGTAAGCCCCAGACCTTGCTCCCTTGCACTTTCTTTCAGGCCCTGTCTTTATCAGTGACTTCTGCAGCTGGCTGAAAGCTGGATTTGCACAAAGCTGAACTACATTTTAATGCTTGCTGTCACTTTTGGAAAACCTCAAAATTGTGACTTTTTCCAACAAAGTAACTAGAGACATAAAAAGCAACGAAGGAAACAGTTAATAGACTGCAGGGCAATCGGAGGGCTTTGGCTCCTACTGCAAAATATTAACAGCTGTAATTTGACCTCGTAGCCAATTAATTTTGGCCAGTGTAAAATTCCATACACTAAATCTGTTTACGATACTTCACTATTCTAGGCATCTGATACTGTGCCAAGACCTTAATATGTCTCTGAACAGAGGTCAAGTCATGGCCTTAAAACGAAGACTTGAAATATAAGCTGTGTGTGGGTGGGTTGCCTTATGTCCCTAAGGGGCTTATGAGTTCCTTTTCTATTGCTGTATGATCTGAAACTCTGGTCACTGCTCTCTGTATTACCTTCTTGTATTTCTTAATCAAAATAAATCCATTTTGCAGCTCAGAAATGACCCCTCTTTTTCGCAGTTTGTCCGTGCCATTATGTTTTTAGCACATGGCTCTGGTTAAACATGCCAGCAGTTATTTGTTCTCTCTGTTGTGCATCTGTTCAGAAACTCTTCTTTGATAGATTTCCTTGACAAATCTAAGTCATGTCCATTTTGTACTTTGGGGTACCTCCTGGTCATTCTGCCTGTCAATTAACATTTGGTTTTCCTAGCTTTGGCTTTTGGGCCTGGATTTCCCTCTGTTAAAGTATGTGAACATCAGTGAAATAGTCTGATTTTTATTAGAAAACAATACAAATGTTTGTTGTTCCTTCCTGTTTGCAGAGTGAATGGTGTTTGTGGCTGCACAGCAAGATATTTAGAACTGCAAGTTGTGTTAGGCTCCAATGAACTCTGGTTGGTTCTGCATGAATATATACTGACTGGATTAAAGCCTAATTCAGGTGGTTTTTTTTTTAGTTTGTGCCAAGCTGTAGAGAACTGTTCTTAGATTATGAATCAGATGAACTGGTATGTTTAAATCCATGTTCTGTGAAACACCGTATTCCCTGTGCTGTGCAAGGGTGCAGCTCATGGTAAGAGGCTCAGAGCAGGCAAAGTCTAAAGTGCATCATATTCTGTTCAAGTTGTCTGACTTCCAGGAGAAGTCCTGGACCACTGCATTTTTCCCCAGAACCAGCTGACATGTGTTTCATATAACAGAGCAGTTTTCTGAGATACCCTATACTTCTTGTGTCATTGTTGAATTAAAATCTACTATTGGCATGTTCTGCATGGACTTTTCTGCAGGATTGAAATTCTGTGCACCTAAATTAAAGGTGTGCCAAGTAGCCTGAAAATAAAGAAAGCATGAAGTATCTGCTGTTCCACATGCTTGGATGTATTACCAGTCATTCCTGAGACCTGGAGAAGCAAAAGGAAAAAAAGCCTAACAAAACTGAATCAGTGTCCAAAATTTTTGAAACTTTAGATAATGAAATAAAAAAATGCATCTGTTTTATTACAATTTGGATTGGCTTCTAAAACACTTGGGGATGTAGAAGTGCTGAAAACAAATGATAATCCAATTGGAGTCACCCAGTGCTGAATGCAGATTAGGATTAACTCAAGTGTAGGAATGACAGGTGACTGATAATTAGCTGCCAGGTCGTGTGCCCCAGTTAAATAGCAAAGTAGAACATCCATCAGGGGCTGACCAGCATCTGCTTGCACAGCACCTGATACCACTACTGCTGTAACAGCCACCACTACAATTATTTGTCTATTACATTTTCTTTTATCTCTTGCCCGCTATGGAAGATTTTATTGTTGGAGAGATCAACTTTAAAGTCTTATAATGAATAATGCCAATAATAAAACATCCTAACCTAGTACTAGGAAGTTAAAGAAATTTTGAAGCCAGATCTTTGATTTGCTTAAGCCTGATTTATGTTTAATTCAGTGGAGATGAGATAGTTTGCCAGAATTCTAGTCCTTGACTAAAATGATTTTCTTTTTTTTTCTAGAGGGACTGGGGTATGATGGTGAGGGGGATGGGGAATGAAGAAAACAAAATTAAAAAAGCACAAGAACAAATTACCTAGTCATTTCCATTTTGAATTTACTTAGCCATTAAAACAAATGAGATTGTCTTAGTCTATGATATATAGTTCCCAGCTGATGTAAAGGGTATGAAAATAGTTAATGGCTTAAAGAAGAGAAACACTAGGGTTTTATATAATATAAAGGAGATTGTCTTTGTAAAGCTGTTTCTTGGATACTGACAGGTGGTGTTGAATTTTGCATACCTTGTGCACTTAAAAAAATAAGGTTTTTAGATGGAAGTGAACCTTGTGCAGCAAAGGTTGCTGTGTGAATGAGGAAACAGGACTGAAGCTGGACAAAGTGGATCCTATATAGGAAATTACACTTGCATTAAATATGTTTATTTTGGGCTTTATTTTCTAACCTAGAGACCCCCAGCAAAGTTCAGACTGGGGAGTGCAGGCTGGAATCCTGTGCTGTCTGGGAGGATTTGGGAGGAGTGTTCCAGCTGTCCATCCTGTGCCTCAGAGCTTTGCTTTGCTCATGGTCAAGGGACAAGAGCTTGTCACATCTCCCACCTTTTAAACTCATTCCATTGTGCTGTGTGCAAGTAAAACTCTACAGAGTGAACATCTACAAGGTGAGGGCTGTCCCAGTATTTCAGGACAGGATTTAATCGAGTTCTGGTTGATGGGGGCAGAAAGGAAGGGGGAGAGCACAGAAGATCATGCTTTTCTAGTCTGACTGTTAGAGGTTTCTTCAGTCCTAGGAAAATTAGCTGGAGTTTTATAAGGAGTTTTAGCTGTAGTTTTAGGCCAGAAGGAACATAATATTGTTTTTTCTTTTTTAAGTGGAACAGTTTTTTCAAACAGGCCAGCAGATGGTAGTGTTTGCTTTGTAATTGCAACTGTGAATTCACAGAAAGGACTGCTCTTGTTTGGCATAGGTCACTCAGGGACCGTTCAATATGTAGCAGAATTAGATAAT
Organism: Erithacus rubecula; assembly: GCF_903797595.1. NCBI lineage: Eukaryota > Metazoa > Chordata > Aves > Passeriformes > Muscicapidae > Erithacus > Erithacus rubecula. The sequence continues at coordinate 4,921,441 of NC_136664.1, forward strand.
TACAAGGAGAAATATTGGTTTAAGCAAGTAAAAATGAAGGGGGGAGCCCATCCCTAATCTTCAGCCAAGTGGGACAATAAAGGGGCAGAGGCTTGTGTCCCATGTGCTGCAGATAAGCTGCCTGCAATTGCAGAAATATCACAGGTGATTAAAGCAGAAAGTCAGGGACAATCTGGAAATGTTCTGTCTTTTGCAATAGCAGAAGTTACTGTTCAACTGCAGTGCTTTTCAGAAATGTCAGGCATGACATGATTTTGTTGTTTAAGTGGGATGCAGAGTATCTCTTATTGCACAAAGTTTTGTTGGCAAATGGATAGAGCACAGAGGTGATGGATTGAGGAGGTGAAATTAGCTGGTGACATGTGGTCTTGGGCAACTTTTCACCACAAGTTCCTTTTTTCAGGTGAGGATGAGGTTGCTGATAATCACTGTCAGGTTCTTAGAGTGAACTAAAATATTACTCAAGAATACCAAATATTGTTTCACCTGCACATAGCTTTCCTTGACTGTTTCCAGTATATTGAGGTCAGTTTGCCTACATGTTTTGAAAGGCCTCATTTTATTCACCCTCTCAGCTGGAAAAAGAAATTGTACCACACAATGTGACACTTCTCAGGAGAAGGTGATTTTAAAAGCAGTTCTAATTGAGACCTTCATACAGGGAGTTTTCAGTTAATTTCTGGAAATAAAACAATGGAGAAATACTGCAGAAAGTTACAGTGAAATTTTTTATTTTTTTTTAAAAAAAGAATTAGTCTAAATCTGTGTGTGATTACTTTGTTTTTGTTCTGCTGGAATGTTCTTACACATGCTATCAGTTTTGGAAAGTTCATGGATTCAAGGGATTTTTAAGAGGAGAGGTCCAACTATTAGTAGATGATATTTCTAATTAATGCTCTTAAAGAATACAGGTCTGAGCCTGTGATATGATCATCCTCTGAGGACAAGGGGAATGGCAGTCATTCCATCCTGTCCCAACATCTGGGTGTCAAAAATGTCAGACAGGTGTTTTAAAATGAACTGCAAAAAGTACAGAATTATATTGTGCATTTTCTTGGGGTAAAGAGGGGAGAGTTTCAGGTGCTTGACCCAAATTGAAGGATAAAAAGAAAAAAGCAAAAATAAGAGCACCTCTTCTTGCATAAACTACTCTCATTGTCTGTTCAGCTGTGTCACTAAAAATGTTAGTGAAAGTTTATCTTTTAAAAAACATTATTTTGATAGAAAACTCTGTGGGGGTCAGAGTTCCTCCTTGACCTGCTCTTCCCCTGACCAGCTGACTTGTGCTGTCTTCTGTCCTGGTTTCTAAGAATTCTCTTTTTTTGCCTGAGGGACAGATGCATTTCTCCTGGAATTGCTTTCTGCACCTGTGAGCTCTGTGATTTCAGACTCTGGGTCTGCAGTGTTCAGGTTTTCCTGTGCAGTGCAATGTAGGGGAACACAGAATAAAATCTGTATCCCAACAGCAAAATAATTTCAATTATTTAAATGTGATGTACATAACTAAAGTGTGCATCACGGCCTTGGAAGTGTCCTGGTAATTAATACAATACTTGGTGCAGACCTTGCTTAAAAATCTACATTTGGGATGTTTAATATCCCTTAAAACTGATGTCTGTGTTCTGATGGGGGATCTGAAAGGACAAGTTTGGAAACTTTTTACACATTCAGCACTAACAGGTTGTGTGACACTCAGGGACACAAATAGACAAAGTCTGGACCTTTGGGACCAAACCCTTGTGACAAGTTTGAGTTCAGTGGAGGTCCCAGGGCAAAGCAGCAGCAGCTGTGTGCTGGAGGGAGGCTCAGGAGTGAGCAGGGGAATGAATGGACAGAACAGCTGGGCTCCTGTGTGACTGCAGCACTTGGTGTGCTCCATTTCTAAACCACTCAAAAATGAGCTGGTTTGTATGGGAGAATTGCAGAGCGAGCCTGCTACCAAATGAAAATAAAAATATTATGAGCATATCTGCTTTTAATAATGTTTTATTAGAAATTCACTTTGATTGTTTGAGGAGTCTGTTTTCAGGCTGCAAATGGCTCCTGTAAGAATTTTGCTGAGATGACTAGAGGCCATTTTTGTTGCAACATGCTTCATTTTTCCTGTTGTATGTTTGTCAGAGTTTTAGGGTTTTGTTGGTATTTATATTGTCATGTTTAATCACTCATTTTTTGTAATAGAGAATATTTCATTTGTGTATTCAAATATTGAATTACTGCTTCAGCACTGCTTTTGACACTTGGTATTTTGAGTAAATGAGTTAAAACAAGAGGTCAGCTAGGAAAATAGGAGACATCATATTATCTGCACAGTTTTAACTTTACTTTCTATTTTAGATTTTATCTGATGATCATGAATTTTTTTCAGCTGATCCCTTGTGTCTGAGAAGCAGGCAGTGTTAGAAGTGTGGTGACAGAGAGAAGTTTACTCAGATGAGCAGCACACTCTTTTTTTTTTACATTCTGGTTTTACATTGTGCAATACTTCCTTTGCTTCATGTAAAATGTTTTAAGAACATGTTATATATTGCTGTTTAGGAGCTCTGAATTGTGTTGATCAAGGTGATACTTGGCTGTAGAATATGTTACTTTAAAACAGACATGGATTTTAAGAGAAGGTTCATAAATGAGATGTGGTAGGCAGTGAATACTGGATCTCTAATTCATGTGTTGATTAAAACTAAATATTCAAATATTCAGTAACACAGGAAGGCCATAGCTTTTTTCTTTCTCCTGGACAATTAAGGCTTGCATGTGCAGCACACTGTGGTATCCACACACATCCTGAGCAAAAGAAATAAGTTAAAAGTTAATATTTGGCTAACAATATTTAAAACAAGTGACATTATAATCAGGACACAATGAGCCCTGTCACTGGCCAGGTTAGAAGGACCCTTGTAGATAATTTTTAATCCAGAATTCCTTAACAGTGATAAAACATGCTACTATAAGTGCTGTAAAGTACTTGAATAAAACTACTACTACTAATATAATCTATGGAGAAGGAAGGATACTGGTAATAGTAGGTGAATAGATACAGTTGTAGAAAACCCAACCAAACATCACTACAGGGTAGATTTAGCTGCCAGCTGTTGTCCTGGGCCTTTGTGGGGTGGGGACCCTGGTGCTGTGAGATGGAGCAGCCTGGGCTGTGTTTGTGCTTCAGGGAGGGGAACTCAGTGTGTCACAGTGCCCTTTTTCTGCCACACAGTTCTGCTTGAATATTATTTTCCCTAGAATCTTTGGACGTGCAGTTATAACCCATTGGGAATTGTTCAGGTTTCCAGAGTAAGGATAAAAAGTCAAAATTTAGCTGTTGGTGTTGCCAGGAAAAGTTTTGTTTTTCTTTTTCTCACATGCTGAGTTGAAATAAGCAAATCATGGCTATCATCCCTCACAACTCAAATTACACAAACTCTTTGCAGGAGTGAGCTGCAAGGGGGTCTCAGCTGGGGCTGTGGTCAGATCAGGCAGCAGAATTAATTTCTGCCCAGCTCTGTCACAAAAAAAAAAAAGTAAATGGCATTTGAATTTGGTTCTGGTGTAACCTCTTGAGATTGATCAATCAGAACTAAAGGAAAATGGGTGCCAGTTTCTCTCACTACCTCCAGACCTGCTGCTGTCTAAACTATTCTCCTTTTTCTTACTTTTTTTTTGTTCAATACAAGATGTCAATACAGGTCTAAATCTCAGAAATACTGATTTTGATCAGCTAACCCTCCTTTATTTTCAAATACATTCCAGTTGCTCTACACATTTGATTGGTGCTTTTCCCCAGGAACCTAATGCTCAGTTTGGAGTAATGGGAACACAAACCATTAATAAAAGATTAAAGAAAAAGCAAAACACCAGGATTTAAAATTCCAAACATATCTCTGTAGACTGTCTTTATAAAAGGCAGTTTCTTCAGCAGGCGTTGAAATGCAATTCTTCCTACACATTAAATAATAAAATCAGACATGGGAACTTTCAGATTGCTGTGCTGAGCAAAATGGATGTGGTTCTTTTAAGTCCATAAAAGTAGGAAAATCAGATCTTAAGAACCAAGATCACACTTGAACACAGTTGGAAAACTACAGCATGTTACCAAACCCTCATTAAGCTGTCATGGGCTTTTTTTGTGCATTTTCTTTCCCAGTCTTTTTGAATGCCAAGATATTTGTGTGCAAATATTCTTTCCTAACTGTATTCCCCCTCCTCCTCTGACACTGTTTGTGACAACATGGGGGTTACCATGGGGATTGTGACGTGTGATGTCATACACAGCAGAGTGACCTTGGTGAGCCACAGAGTCTGCTGAAGGATGGAGATGGACAGAAAAACCAAGGCAGCAAAAATGGAAAAAACATGCAGGAAAAACGAATGAATTTTAATAAGATAAGAGTGAAACGTTGGTGCATAGGGTGGGTTTTGTTTGTAAGTTCACCCAAATGAGTGTCATGGCTCAAGTTTTTTGGTTTTTTGCCCTGAAAGTCTCTGGTTCTGGTTTTGGAATATGTGCTGTGTGATATGTATCTAGAGAGAGACCTTTCCTCTACCAAGTCAAGAAATATGAGGTAAGCTTAGCATGAAAATTGTAACTCTATCCCAGCTCCCAGAAAAGGGAGCATTAAATCAGACACTATGACTGCTTAGCACTTCTCTAATGCTTAACACGTGGAAATGTTATTGAATCTTCACAACACCCCCAATATGAAAAGCAAGCAGGTGCCAGTATCCCTAGGTAAAAATTGGTGAGTGTGTGATAATCTAAATGGTAAGAGAACTCTCATAAAGTGACTCATCAAATCACTGGCAGCAGTGGGATGAAGATCTGGAAATTCCTATCTTTATAGTCCCAGGTTTGTTTCACTGGATGAGATTTGCTTTTCATTGAAAACACAATGTTCCAAGTTGAGCTGTTCAATGAAATGACTATCTCACTCACACCAATATTATTGCACTTTTTTTAGATACAGGTAAAGGCTATGTTAGCACAGCATATTCATTTTTATGGAAAAGGTGATGCACGGACCATGCAAAGGCTTTTGCAACAGAAGTGAGCTGAATGGAGCTGAAATGGGCTCACTCTTATAAACGTGGATGTCTGCAAATTGAGCATCATGTATGCAAAGTAGACTTTGTTCTTTTGTTGGTGTTTTTTTTTTTTTTCCTTTCTCCAGAACCTTGAATCCTTGAATCTCTCCCCATGCATGCCATGTGTGCACTAACTCCTAATTTATATCACTTCAAGTGAGGAAAATCAGAGCCTTTGGCTTGTAAATCTCACTCAAAACACACTTTTATGGTTGGGGTTATAATGGAAATACCAAAAACTCAGATATTTAACTATAAGAGCTCAATCTGTGGCATTATAATACAGATATGTTTTACTGCCAATCTTTCTTGTATAGACAGTAGGGGAATGATGCTTTTTAGTTTTCCTGCTGTAAATACACATACTTTGGCAAGGAAAAGGTGTTTGCCAGGTCAAAGTCATTGCTCCAAAAAAGAATGCCATAATGAAATAATATAAATAGTGAAGGGCCCAGCACCTCCAGTAAAAGTTATCAACTTGGAAGATCAAGCTGACACAATATTTTTTGTATCCATGTATCAAACATACATCTGCACACCAGTAATTCAGTGCCAACACTATTGATCTCTGTAGCTCCTGTTGAGATCATTAGTAGGTCTGTTTGTGCAAGGTCTACAGGCACTCATGTCACTAAAATGTATGAAGTTCATATTTGTAGGGAGTTATTTCACATGTAGAACTAGAAAAGAAAGATCCTCCAGTGTCCAGAAAATCCTTACCATGTATCTTCAGTCTTATCAGTAAAAGGCTGTGATTTATTTTGATTTATTTCATTCTGGATCAGACAAATGAGGCTTTCCTCCAGTAAAGGTTGAATTTAGGGGGAACTGTGTTGGATTTACTCCTTAAACATATTTTGTAAATAGGACCTTTCTCTATTAGAAATGAATTACTGTTTTTGAGGTTTTGTTTCCCTTCCACAGTGCTAAAAAAAAATGTTTTCTCTCTTGGAAGATCTTTTTAAAAAGATAGTGTTTTGTTAAAGCTGCACCCCCACCTCTCCACCCCTGCCCCCTGGTCTGACTGTCAACTGAAAGTTGGACTTAATGAAGGGGAGAGTTTCTTTATTTTTTGTCTATTATTTTTTGCCTAAACGTCCTTTAATATCTACTCTACTTTCTCACTTTCTGTTGCTCCCAAGAGCAAAACAGAGGCTTATTTGCTATAGTGACATTTTTGAAAATCTGCATGGCAGCATCACTGTTGCCTATGGAATAGTCATCATGTTCAATTTTGTTGATCCCGTATTTGTTTGCTGGAAAGCAAATCCATCTATTTATCTTCAAAGTCTATTTTCCCAGGTTTCCCTTGCTTAAAGAGCTATTCTCAGCTAGAGCAGAGTCCTTGACTGCAAAAGCTTATGATATTAATGTTTTGCTCTGCTGTTCTAATGATCAGTGTGATGTTTTGAAAGTGTTCTGTCTTGTCAGCCCTGTTGTTTTTGCAGTCTGTGTTGATTTGGATGTCAGCTATGTTTCCAATAAACTTCTGAACTCTGAGTACTTTCTAGCAGGGAAGAAAAAAGATGCTTTGTTTACCATGCTATGAAAATTAAAGACCAAGAACTTTCAAAAACAGGAGCCTACAGTTAGATCCTTTAGCCTATGTTTAGATTTCTAAAGCAGTGGCCTAATTTTTAAAAGGGCTGAGGATCCAGAGGCTCCTGTATGGCTCAATACTCTGGACAGGTTTTTAGATATTCCAGATGAGGCTGGTTTAATATTTAATATAAAATTGACTTATTTTAGGTATTTGGTGCTGCATGGGATTGTGATTGAGTGGAGTGATACAATAATAGTCTGAACTCACAAGACAAACACAATGCAGTGATTGCACCCTACAGCTGGGTCACAACACAAATGCCATTTGTGTCACAGTGTAAAGGGGGCTGTGAGAGCTCCTGATGGTCATTAGTGTGCAGTGATATTTCAAGGACTTCTCAGTAACAAAATCTGTAAGTGTTGGTTGCAGTCTAGTTTAGGCCCTACTCTTGTACCTGTTTGTGATTCCTGGGGAGCATGGAAGGTGAGGAATAAAATTTCCTGGGCTAAAATGTGGTCTCTATTCTGAAAAATACTCCTTCATATTTATTTTTAAATGAAATTTCCCGGCTGTGTTTTCAGGCGAGAACAAAATAAATATACTTAAGAAAAAAAAAAAGTTGGAATAGATACCCTTCACTCTGTCAAGCTTTATTTATGGAGGGAATTTTGACATGAAATTTGGAGTAAAATTTCTCTTGCTCTGTTTTCATGCAAAATCAAAGCAAATGGTTGTTGCAAATACATAGTTGGAACAAATTATCTTGCTTTCATGCCAACAGTGAGGGGTAAAAGGAAAGAAGCTTATGATGCTTCTGACTGAAGATTATTTTCTTTTATATAATGAGAGCAAAATACTGGCTAAATCAACTTCTAGGACAGAGATGAGCCTAAATACTTTATTCAGGAACTTTAAAGCCTTGGAGGAGAACTGGACAGGCAGAAGTGAAAACTCAGGTATGTCTTCTCAATTCCCAGGCACCAACAAACTTTGAGATTTGTAAAGGATTTCTTCCATCTCCAGCTTTTTGGGAGGTGTCTGTGTAGGGAGGAAAAATCACTCCTGCATTTTGTTGCGAATGTCTTCCAATCTCCATGCTCTTATCCAACTCTCCCACTAAAATTTGCCTTCTGCAGAGAAACCCATTTTCTGGAGCTCCTGGGCTGGCCCAGATTGCACCAGAGGTTGCAGTGTAACACAGGCAAGTCTGCAGAGCATTCCCCAGAATCCAACTCCTATGATGTACTGGTGTGGCAATATCTTAAAAGTGTGAAATGAAATTATGTAGAACATAATGACCATCTTCTGGATGTTTCCATGTCCTTTGTCTTTCTACTAACAGCTGCAACCCAACTTGTACTTGACTATTTTTAGTGTAGAGGTCAGCCTTAGAAATGTGTCCTCAAGTGCTCCTTGGCAGGACCAGGCAGATGGGTTTGCCAGCAGATAAACTGCATTTCCTAGAAGTTAGTGAGAATCTAAGAGAGTCACCCAAAAGTCAGTACCTGAGCTGGGAGAGCAACTGTGGAGCCTGGATTGCTCCATCTCTTACCATAACCAGGAGGCAAAGCTCCTATTGCTAATATAAGCAAGAGGGTCAGAAACAAACAGCAAATATGATAATGTCTAAGGTGTTGGGATTTTTAAAATAATATACCAATTTAATGCAATTTTTTTCTTTATTTCTTAACTATAGCACAGGCGTCTACCATTTTGAGCATTAATCTTGAAGGCAAGATATGCCTTTTGGGTATTTTCCTATTAATGAAGTAACTTGCTGCAGAGATGCCATAATATCTCAGCAATCTACATGTTCTCTGGCCAAAGTACCACTTAAAGTTTCAGCTCCTTCTTGAATATGTTGGTTGGACACATGCCGTTTTTAGAAGCTAGACATTTTTTATTGGATTTGATGGGAAATATAAATTTGGTTTGGAAAAGGGCTAACTCTTCAAGCCTTTGCTTCTCCCTATTAAGATTTTCCTTGCAACTTGGCCTCTTTTAAACTCCCATCTCGTGCATACTCTTTTCTAATCTGATACCTCAGTGTACATATCTAAACATGATCAGTGACAGTTTTAGCTGCGGGGTGAGACTTTCTGTGACAAGGGCAGTGAGCTCTGATTTGAGACCATTCATTGCAAGTGACTTCAGCTGTCTCTTCAAGTGACATCCAGCTACTTGAGGAATGGGGGATGACGAAAGTTCTTTGGACAGAAAACTTTCACTGACAAGAAGGTGACAGGTCCTTGCACAGCTGGTCTCTGATATGCCTTGGAAGAGGCCTACGTAGTTACTAATTTAAGTTTAGTGGTGGCTGTAAGCATGGAGCAGACAAGTTCTTGTAGATTTGTAACTCATCTGCAGGAATGACAGGAGTTGGAGCTACACTTATGGTGCTGGTGTTGTTGTATAACATTTCCAATAGCCCATGTTTATTTAAAGAGCTAAGTAAACCGAACTGCAAGCTATTCTCATTAGTGCTTCTGAACATGTAGCTGAACATGGTGTATTCTGTTAATTTGTTCATATATTTAAAGTGGATAGTGACCTTTTTTTAATGGTCTGTCAACTTATAGTAATGGTATCCTCACTCTTGGGACTGTCTATTCCTTCATTTTTTTTCAACCTGTCCTAATTTTCCCCAATGTCTCCCATCATTTTTTCAGCCCTTGAGGTGCTATCAATAATGAAAACGCTAATGTGTGAGAAGTGGGTGGCTGGGGTTTTTTCTTTTCTTTTTTTTTTTTTTTTTAATAGGGACTTCTTGCCTTGCTCAGAACAAATGCATGCAACTCCTCTCCCAAATCACCATGTTCCCTGCCACCATTGCTCCTGTTGGCAGTAATACTGGAGGGAAACCAAAAGATTCTTCCAAACCAGGAGAGTGATGTGGCATCCTGAACACACAGAACAGGCAGAGGTGAACTCTTTCCAGTGCACGAGGGGTAGGTGCTGCCTATTGCATGGGGAACTGTGATACATTTTTTGGCAAGTTTGCTGTCATCTAAGTTGGGAACAGGGGCATTTTTATCCCAGCTCTGCCACCAACTACTTTATGGCCACTGCCAAATTGTTGTACTCTAAACACCTGCTGATTGCTTACATATCTGTGCATATGCAATAAAGCTTTAAACGTGTCTGCTGTGCCTAATCCTGACCTGTGAAAGAAATTATTACCCTCTAAATATCAGGTAGCTCTTGGATTGTAACCTCAAAAGTTTGATGCCCCTGAGGGCCAGCCATACTCCAAGAAATAAGGTGACTTATTGTAGATGTTTCAATAATGCTCTTCTGGCAGATATGATTTCAGAGGCTTCTCCTTTCCCACCACCATGTGTGACTCCTGTTCCCACTGCCCACTTTGCCTTTCCTGCTCAGCTTTTCATGCTGTTGGGCTCCAAGTCTGCAACAGTCACAATATTTCATTTCTGAAGGGTATCCTTTCACAAACCTGATTTAGAGCATGGCCACAGGAATGGTATTTGGCACAGCAGAGAGGGTGGGCACCTGCAGCTGTGCCAAACCCATCTGATCTGTTGAGGACAAGAGCAGTGAAGAGGCACTGCCAGAAGGGACTAGTAGAGGGAAGATGGGACTAATTGTTATAAAGGAAATATTGGAGGCAACACAAACAGTTGGGTGGTCCTGAGCTGAGCTCCAGGAGAAGTGTGTCCATTTACACCACTTGAAAACTCATCCTCTGCTGGGTAGGGGAGTGTTTGTCACCCTATCAGTACAGTCTCAGCTCTCCTTTAAGGTCTTTGCTTTTTGTGTCTGAAATATTGCCTGGTTTACATTGGAGATTACAGCAGTGTAATCTCTTTCTCAGCAGTTGTGTTTCAGTCCCAGCTGGTGTAAGTCAGCAGAGCTTAGCTGCCTGCACAGGAGTTGCACCATTTGCAGCCACAGAGGCTCTGGCCCTCAGTAAATAAACATCAGTGTATTATTGCAAAGATTTGACCTCATTTGTTTTGTTTTTTCCATCTCCTTGACACATCATTGAGCAAATTGTCACTGAGGCAAGGGAGTATGAGAGGAGATAATTAAATATTACATAAGGATAATAAGGTGTGAGTAAAATTATTTCTGTGATTTAACATGTAGGTCTTTTTTAGTAATTTCTTTGCTAGCTGGAAAATGTGAGCTCAGTGTAATGCCAGATAAACAGTTTGCTGTAGGTATTTAAAAGGACCGAGTGCACCTTTACAGATACTTTGACAGTTAAAAAATGATGTATCTATTATTCATGCTGAGCAGCCAGACAGGAGGAATGCTGCCCTAACTTTCACATGGTAAAAGAGGAAATGGGTAGCAGTGTGGCTTGTAAAGGCAATTGGGTTTGTTTAAAGGAATCCTGTCTTTTTGGTAGCCTGATTTGTAACATGGCCGAGTCAAAATTTGGTAGACTCAGCACTACAATGGCAAAACTTATCTTGATTTCAGCAAGACTATAATTTGGTTTGGTGTATCCATACTTGACTGAGGTCACAGGTACAGAAACCTGATGCAGACAGGGTGTTTATTTTTCTTTTTCCCCCAGAAGTTGCTATCTGTAAAGGAATGAGTGATGCTTGGCTTTCTGTCAACAAACCTTCGATTTTTAATGACTCATCTGCAAGAGCTGATAAAGTGTTGTGAAGCCCTTTCTTGAAGGGTTGGCTTAGCAGGATGTCGTGTGAGAAATGTGTAGAAACAAAAGAGCAGCAATTGCAGGTGTCTGGGGCACTTCTTACTGAAGCTGATATGCTGTTTTCTTAATTTAATCAGAATTATATGTATGCAGGAAATGAGTATATTTAGATGTCTACTGTACATGGTGATTACACATTGCTCACTGTTGAAATGAGATATGGGTTTTGTGTGCCAAAATGAAACTTGTTTATTGAAGGTACCTGTGATGTGACAGATGCAGCAGAGAGCCCATCTGAGCTTACCTAGAAAGCTGACCAAAAGGGAGCATTCATTCCTTCAGTCATTTAGTTCTAGGTGGTTTTGGTTTTCCAGTTTCACCTTTGCTTTAAATTGCATGTCCCATGCCTTCCCAGCTTTTGTGCATTTCTAGGATTTTAGTGCAGAATTACATGTCAACAGGAATTGTTCAATTCAGCCTCACAGTGTGGAGGAATAAGATGTGGGAACAGCCTTAGAAAGTTCTGGTAACAGGGAAAAGATGCTGAATTTGCTGTCAGAGAAGTGGGTACTGCCTAGAGGTTTGATCTGAATAAAGCCTGTGTTGCCCAGGTGTGCACCCCTCTGTGAGTACTGTGGTTCTGAAAGGTACAGAACATTATGCTGGACAAGGAGCACAGCTTTGTCTGGGCATTTAACCCACCCTGCAGGACTTTGGAGTGAGATTGCATCCTCTTCAGCCCTGGGATGGCATCTGACTATGACTAAAAGTCACAGGTTGAGCCAACAGTATTTTATCACTGCATGATTCTAGTGGTATGCAAGTGAAAGTGCCTAAGGCCTCAGATTTATCTGTGCCTGGTTTCTCAAGAAACATAAGCATAGATTTATCTGTATAAGGAAATTAATTTTGTTCAAGGGAGAATTTGAAGCAGAATGCAGAAATGGTTCTGGAATAAGGCAGGAAAAGTTGTTAGTTAAATCAGCTCCATCCCTTGTGATAAATAGATCAAGAAGCTGGACAATTTATTGAATAAATTGTCCAGAGATGTCTGAATTATTTGCAGTGTCATTTCACCTGAGCCTGAGGAATGTGAGGCCAAATTTCAGCTGGCTAGATTGCATTCCTCTCTAGAGCCAGAAATAGGATCTCAGCTGTTATAAATTGATTAATGAAGGTATTGTTATTTAGACCAGACCCTTAGGCTTGTAATGCCTAGTTCTAGCATAAATGACCAAGCTGAGCCATTCTTTAGAAGGCATAGCTTTAAAAGCTATTTGTCTAGTTCAGAAGCAAAAAATTACAATGGCTTTCATTGCTTTGGCACGTTTATTGTCTATGTTGCCTCCCAAAATGATTTACTTGTTCTTTTTTTCTCATGAACCTGTGTGGCATCATATTAGCATGGCACATGAAGGTCCTGAGGTGAAAATAAATCCACAAAGATAAATATCAAACTTTGAGATGCTGTTCCATGTAACTGAATGTTTATCTGAACTTCACACACAGCATCCAGTTAGATAATTTGCCCACGAGGCAAGTTTGTTTCATTTTTCACAATGTTCTGCTACTTGAGATTATTTATTCACTGCAGCAGAGCTATGGACAAGCCTGATTTGTTAAGCAAGCACTGTGAGGATAGATACTGCAGTACTATCTTTCATGGAAAACTTTGGAGTGAGAAGCAAAGGAGTATTTCCCAATGCATCCAGGATGGGCTAGAAAAACTGGTGGTGGTGCAACTGTAGAGGTAAGAGGAGAATCCTCCTTTGTGAAAATGACTTTTCCCTCTTATCCCTTCTGCTTGCCCTATAGTAACCTTACACCAATATTTCAAAACTCTTGATATTATTTTAATAAAAAAGGTTAAGAACCTGGATGCTTCTATAGTTACCTCCCAGGATGTATGTTTAGTTAGCAAAAAACTTTATACCAGGCTGCTTAGCTGAAATTTAATAATCAGTATTCTATTAGACAATTCTTTATACTTAACAATTATTCTTGCATGAACATGTTTGACAAGGGAAGCAGAGCTCATGTGCTGCATTACTTGTAATACATCTTGAGAGGTGTTGTCACAGGAGTTCTGTTCCTTTCTGCCTTTTGTGTAGAAGAAGTTAAACTACCCACTAAAAATTCAGCAAACCTAAAACTGCAGCCAAGGAAAACATCTGCTTTGGACATGACTTACTTTATTTTCTAGCAGGAGGGCTCCATATATCAGTGCCTCGCCTTGTCTAATTTCATTAATGTGATCTTGTGTCCATTGTGTGGCACTTTAATAGCCATTATTTGTGGCCTCTATCAAATAAAGCATTGGCCATAAATCCAGCCTCACGTAAATGAAGATATAAATGTCAATCTGCATTACTGTACAATATTTATTATTTTAATTAAATGAAACTGATTGTGACATTTATTAGATGGCAGGTTCCTTGTTAATGGCAATGTAAAGCAAAAAAACCATTGCTTATTTTAGAAAGGCAAAAAGCTGCTTATTTGATGTGATTTTTAGAAATTGTCTTAGTGTTACTAATAGGTTAATAGGCTCTTATAATAGGTTACCAGAGCTAGGAATCTGTGTGTGGAACACAATGTTTGTGCATCTTTTTGGGACATAAACAAGTTAGTGAAGCCAGCAGAAATATCAAGGAACAAATATATTAAGAAGGTGAACACTCTGCTTTTGTGACTCATTTAGTAGTACAAGTATTTGTATTTAACTGAACCATTTTGTTTATTTTTTCTCTAAATAGCAAGAGTTATCCCAGGTCAGATATTCTAGGTTTTTGCTGGTAGTAATTAAACTTTGTTCAGTGTGAACAGACTCATTTTCCAAGGTGTTGTGGAAAATACAGAGAGCCTGTAGCTTTAAAATTCTGAAGCCAAATCCTTTTTAATCCAGTCCCAAGGACAGAAATTCAGTACAAATCAGAGACTGTTCTTATTTATTCTCCTTTGGTTGTTCTGTTCACTGTGCTTTTAATGGACAAAAAGAACACTCCATGCTGTTTGCATTGGTTGTAAGAAAGGATAATGATGGATAAAATTCCCTGGTCTTGATGCTGCCAAAATTTTTAAACTGGAAGATATCATGTGTCAATAAAAAGTGTAAGACTGAAGATGTGATATTTGGTACATTTCTTTACTTACAGGGAGTTGGGTTTTATCAAAATCTATTTTAAAGCAATCCTATTTAAAGTCTGAACAGTCTTTGTATCCCAGAGAGGTCCCAGCCCTCACCAACAGACTGTGTCCAGAAAAACTTCTGAATAATGGAGATGTTAAATTTATTTAGGGAAAAAAACCCCAAAAACTCTGAGTATAGTTTATCATTTTATATTGGAAAATATTGATCTTCTTGCTAATGAAGTCAGTGGCAAAACCTTAATTAACTCAGTTGGAAGTGTGGAAACTTGGGAAATTAGGATTAAAAGGAGATTTCATCTTTTAGTATATAAGCTTCCTTTCTATCTGTGTTTTTCACAATGATTCCTTAAAAATAAACAAAAATACTCACACTAACCTAAAGGCAAATTGATTCAGCTCTTCAACTACCTTGAGACTGTTTTCAGAGCAGTTTCAAATGTTTGCTACAGATCTCTAGGATCTTTCCCAATAATGCTGTAAGGTTTTTAAGTAAATTGTCTTTATTTCAGATTACTTTTAACTAAATTATTTATAATATATTTAACAAAGCTGATCATGAGGTTCTTGTCTGTATCCAATCCTATTGCTCAGATCTAATTTAATTCCAGTAAAGAGGTGAAAATGCTTCTCTGAAGTTTATTATTTTGGTCATCATTATTTTATTATTCATGGCACACTTTAAGTAATTATTAGATATTATCTTTTCAAGCTAAGTGCCCAGCATTGCATGGCATGGCACAGGATAAATTGATTTAGCAAAAGCAAAGCTGAGAAGCTGGTACAGAAGAGAAACTGGATTTAAAGACAGTGCTTTACATTTTTACAGGTGCTACTCTCCTGTATTTATTTCAAGGCTTCTTTCCTGCAATGAAATAACCAAGGAAAAGCCTTTTTATTTCCCAGAATCTGAAACCAAACAAAGCAATGGCAAGACTACTTCTGGAGTCCCACTTTTATGTTTAGCAATTTTAGTTCAGTATTGCTTTTTCAGCAAATATTTAAAATGTTTTTTCTGTGATTTTTATAGGCCACTGTGTAGACATGTAACTGTGTAACACTTTTCTTCTCCCCCTGAGTAATGCATTTTTCTTAATTTTCTTTTTGTTTATATACACAATCTGTGCTTGTATAGATTTGTGGTATTTCCTTTCAACCTTTCTAGTAGCTAAAGCAGAGACATCTTGGGTTTGTGTTCATTCCCAATGTGCCAAACACTTTTTCTGTGTTGCACCAAGGCAGTGAAAACTTCCTTTTCACTATTGCACTGACATATAAGAATTAATATTGAGTAACCACTGACAGTGGGCTCCACTTACTGCTGCCTCCAAAAGTGGTCCAATGTTCCTCTTGCTCAGAAGCCCTTGAGAAATTTGTGAAAGCACACATGGTGAGGGAAATTATTTCATCTCCAAATGCTGATCCTGACAACCAAATTTCACTCTGAGCATCTACTGCAATTTCTCATCTGAATATTGCAGCACTATCCAGTCTTTTGTTCCAAAGTCTTGCTGGCTGGCAGATGAAGATCACTTTTAATGTCCTGAAATATAATTATTTCTTGTTTGGCCCTGTTCAAAGTCCAAGTAAATTCACCTCCAGAGATGTATTGTTTTTATATTCAGTTATTGATGTGAGACAAGATCTTTCTTTTGTCATCACGTACCAAAACTGAGTTTTTGAATGTTCTCAGAAGCTGTCTTTGTTTGCATTTATGTTTATTCTTATCTGCCAAGACTGCTGTGATTTCTTCTAGCTCTGCTTGCCACCCTGAGATCCAAATCCATTTCAGTGTTAGATGAGGTTGTGTAATTCTCTGATACCAAAATTATTTTGAAGAATGTTGTCAATACTTTGCCTTTTGTTCTAGAACTTGAGAGGAGTATGTACCATTCATCCAACCAGTCTTTAGTTATTCTGATTTCTTGATTTCTTGTTCTAATGTGATTTCAATTTCCTTCTGTATTTGTTCTTCCCCTGGGAAATTAATCTGAGTTCTGACACATGTTCTCTGTCATCTTTGTTAAATCTGTAAGCCAAAGAATTGATGTTCTTAGCAGTGGCTGTGCCTCCTGCCAGTAAACTACTTTTTGCTGCTTTAAGGCATTGTATTTTCTTCTCTTGGTTCTTGCTCATGTACCTAAAAATAAACAAACCTCATTTGTTTTTCTTGTGCTCTCCTCAGTTTTCCCCAGGTGTTCCACATCTCCTCAATGGTCTGATCCATCCAACTCCTTCCAAAAGGAGTTGATTGACCTTCTCATCCCATGTGAATATTTTCTGTGCAAAGTGTGAAGGAGTCTGACCTTCTAGGCTCGTTTTCTGAAGTGTCACTGATTTGTTCTGTTACTTTGGGCAAGTCACTTAATCTCACTGTGGTGTAGTTTATCCACTATAAAATAAGTCTAATAATCCTTGTCCGCTTTGCTGAGCCCTGAATCTTGTTTGCCTTCTTTACATGTGCAGTCCTAAGGGTATTATAAAGCTTCAATTATTAATGTTTGGAAAGTGCTTTGAGATCTTTGGATGGAAATCCCTGTATAATCATATTTAGCACTTAGCATTTCACAGCACAGTGCAGACGCTACGTAATCCTCAGAATACTCCTGTGAGACAGAATTACCTGTCAATACAATTATTATCCTCACTTTACTGGATAGTGAGGCAGAAGGATTAGGACCTAATCCTGCTTCTCTTCAAATAAATGGGAGTTCTACTCTTGACTTCAGCAGGAACTGGAAGAAGCTCCTGTGACACATCAAGTTTTGAGTTCAGTCTAGATGTCAATCTACACTGAACCTCATGGAGTCTCCTTCCTCACTGTACTACAGAGTTTGGTGTTTCCTGATCATGTTATCTAGACCTTCTTGCATGATTAGTTTTTAGTCTTTCTCCTTACCATTGTTTTGTTATCTCCTATATTATTTATTCTTTTGTTTTTCATTGTATTTGCAAGCTCCAGCATATTCTTGATGCTGCACATAGCCCTGGGGGATGGATCATCCATGAATTCTTCACTCTCACCTTTGCCATCCTTCTTCACAGATTTATCTAGTACAGCTCTTTTGCCTATTTTTAGCAACTTTATTTTTCTGCTGGTCATATAACTCAGCTGTCTACTGCAATCCTGCTTCTACATAGTTGATCATATCAAACTGCTTTTTATAGACCAGTTTTGTTGTTGAGAATACAGTCCATAGTACTCTACCATAGCTATAATTTAATGGCTGTGATTATGCTAGCCTGTCCTTTATTCTTCTCAGTTATTTTAGTCTCTTCCAATATTAGACAAAGCAGACTTGTCTTACACTGTAGGTGCTCAGGACTCATATTGTTACCCTTGAAATGATAATCAAAGCAGTGCTATAAAAAGACTGTAAGAAAAAGCATTTAAAATCTGAACTAAAATTATTTTAGGAAATCCTTTATATGAAGGAGAGATAGGTGAGTTCATTCTTCCCAGAAATAAGTTGAATTATACAACTTCTTTATCAAAGAAGAATCAGTCTGTCTGACATGTAAGAGAAGAGATTCCTCAAAAATATCAGTTACTAACCACATATTTCAGCATCACCAAAATGAGCTGAATCTGTCTTAAAATAATGAGGCAAAGTAATTTCTCTCATATCAGATTCATGGTGCTTCTCTCCTTCTTAGCCTGCTTTGTTCAAGGGACCATTTTGGATTTCACTGGTAGGCAATGTAAATAAAGATCCATCCACACAGGTTCATTTCTGAAGGCTGTCACAATTTTAGGTAAAGAGGCTCCATGAACATGACACTGGTGGCTGGGGAAGAGGGTTCAAGGCTGGGATTTAGCCACAGGTGCTGCTGGTCACTGGCATCTCTGAGGAGCTTTGGGGCACCTTCCTTACCCCTCTGTACAGTGGTGCAAAAGGCCCCTGGACAGGAGCCAGGTTCTGCACATTGCCAGGGGCTCTCAGGGGCCAGCAACACCTCTGGCAAAAGTACTATAAAGCTAATTAAAAACCAGTAGCACTGGCACCTTATTTCTAGCAATTCCTTTGCTTGAAACAGCCATTATTGAGCATTAAAGGTAAAATCAATTCTATGAAGGTAAACAGTTTTGTAGTAATGTGACCATGACCTATAAAATGACAATCTGACATTAATTTTTAAGGATCATATATTCACATATGCTGTCATTGTAGAGCAAGTAACAGGACTGGAAGTAGGCCTATGCATTTTGAGAATGCATTTACAGTTTAACATGCTGTTACAAATGTAAGGAGGCTCCTTCTCTCTCCTCTAATTTTTTTTCACCAGCTTGACAGTTTTTCAAACATATTCACTGTCAGCCCTAACAACCTGTCAACAACTGCCATTATGTGAAAATTGCAAAGACTTGCTTGAGCACTGTGAAAACTGACAGACATGCCACAAGGATAAGTTCCTCAGAAACAGAGGGCTAAAACTTTTGAAAGGTGCTCCAGCCCTTCCAAGGCAAAATGAACAGTCAGATATCAGGGGAAAAAAACCATACACTTGTCACATCTGATATCTATTTCTTTTCCCCTCAAATTGAGGTGTATGTGAAGGAATAAAACATAGATTAGGACAAACTGTGCAACTTACTAGAGTTGGTGCAATTTTCCTCACTGTCAAGCAAGAGAAGCCAAATTTATCCACTGTGTAGATCTGCTGTGTGGCTGATACAAATCCTAGGAACCAGGGATAAAATCCACCCTCTTAGAGTATCTATAAATGAAATTTATAATTGAAATGTATTTTCTCTGAGTGGCTTACTGTAAAAAAAATAATAAAAAAATCTCAGTTAATATTCACTATTATATGATAATTTTCATGGAGAAGTGACCCTGCAATGCACTGTGGACTTCATAAGGCTTATTGTCTTATTCTGTACACAAATGTTAAACAGCTGCAGTTGTGGTGACATCCATGAATTTGCCATGGTAATGGAGAGCATCTGTGTTTACCATTGAACCAAAATGGTTTGATCAGGTTTGTGTGGGGAGAATAAATGTGGATGATCCACAGTGTGTAGGACAGTGCTAAAGTGTGTCCATGTTGTGTGCACCATGTGGGAGTAGCAGAGAAATCTTGGAGAGTTCTGCCCTCTGAACATCCTAGGGAAAGGTATTTTAAATCTTCAGTAAAGGCACTGGGAGATGGTCAGGATGGTTCTCTAAGGTTGTATTTCCTAGCTCGTGGTTATTGTTTCATTTTAGGTGTTGCTCCTGAGTCAGGAGCAGTGAACAGCCACTGATGCAGTCTGTGCACCCCTCCTCAGGTGGGGTCACTGGTGGGCTCTCAAGCCACATCCCTGTCACATCTCCTTGTTTGAAACCCCAGCTGACTTTAGTAGAAGGGCTGTGAGCTGAGCTTAACTAGGAAATTTGTGTACAGTGAGCTTTGAAATGTGTCCCAAGGTGGTGAGCTGCTGGGGGAGTTTTAAATCCTGAACAGTCTTCATTTTTGGCTTTTACCATCAATCCTCTGGAAACATAATTGTACCTGGATTTCTGAGCATAAACCTGTATGCACTAAGATAAAATTTGTATATGTCCATGTCTGTTGTTTTAATTTAAAGAAAAAAAAGCAACCCAGGGTCATTGGTATTTCTTTGATTGAATGTCCGAAATGGCATGTATATGACTGAAGGAAATCATGGCTATGAATCTACTGTGTTACATACAAATTTTCAGCTTATTTTACTCTCATGCGCAAGTAAGTAGAAATACCTTTTTCCTATCTAAAAATGGACTAAATAAATGATTACTCTCTGAGTTGCATGCATTTGGCATCTGTCTCTAAAGCCATCACTCTCACTGAGTCTCAGAAGATGCTCAGCACCTTGCTGGCTTACCCAGGAGAAACTAATAGTGATAGTGAAGCATGTCCCTGTGCTCCAGTGTTGAATTATCAGCTCTTTCACAGCCATGATCTTTTACCACAGGCAGATAATTCAACTCCTTAGTCTGTGTTTCTCAGCTGTGGGGTAGCATCATGATACTCCTTTGCAATTTGGGAACTGTGAGAATGAAGTCTGAGTTGAAGGTGCTGAGATCATGCAGTGATGAAGCAATAGAAATGCCTGGGCAATTAGATGAGGTGGTTGCTTTGTTTGGATGTTTATCAGAAAGGGGGGAGGGAGACAAGGATAAAAAAAAATAAAAACAAACCTAAAAAGAAACTTTAACCAGAAACAAAGGAAACAGCAAGAACCTGTGTCAGGAATTCCTATTGTAATTCCCTGGTAGGATCTGGCTGAGGTGTATTTTGGGCCTGTGTCTCCCTGTGCTGTCTCACAGTGGTGCATTTGCAGTGGTGCATTTCTCTGGTGGAGCATTAACTCAGGAGCTCATGCCCAGGGCAGGGCAGAGTTGAGCATGAGCTCATTTTGGTGTGAGCTTTGTTCTCAACAGGCCCAAGAGCATTTGCTTGGAAACATCTCATTTTCTTTGAATATTCTGTGACACCAACTTAGAAAAACGCTTCTAAAATATGCTCAGTAATAATCTAGTAGCAACTCATTTTACTTATTAGCAAAGTGAAATAGCAAAGTCTTCCTTTATTGTTTTTTAAAGGTCTTTTCACTAGAAGACACTTAATTCCCTGTTATCCTTAAGATCAGAGTTGTGACATATTGTGGTCCTCTGAACCAGTGTTCCCTGTCAGGGAAGACACTGTAAGTAATCTGAAATAACACAATTCAGAAAGAGAAAGAGACCATACACTTCTCTTAATGACTTCTCTTATTTCTTTGTCCCTCATGTTAGTTTTTTATTTCTAATTGTAAAAATAAGAGTAATATTCATAGCAGGCCCTCTTTTGGGTGGATTTTTCTTTTGGTTAAAAATTATTTTGAGCCTTTAATAACCCTTAGAGTAAATAGAAATTAAAGTATTGTTATTTTGCTTTTGTAACTCATTATGTTTATTTTTTGTATATAGATGCTCTCCCACTAGTTCTTGCTATTTCTTTATTTGTTGATATTTGGTTTTGCACTTATGAGCTAGATAAGGATAGGTTATTAATTGGTTTAATGTTTATCTGGTGGCAAGATGAGCTTAAATCAAAACTTCAGTGATACTTATCTAATTGAGTGTAAACAGTGGCAGCCTGTTGCAAGGTTTTGGTGAGCTCTGGAAAGAGATGATCACCTAATCCTCATGTTTCAGGGGGTCATCTTTTGGCTTTTCTCTTGATCTTGCTGCTGTTCTTCAGGTGGAGATTGCCCAGGTAATACAGTTGGCTGAAATGACATCTGCTTTTTATTAACCAGGAGACTGCCTGTGTGTTTTGAGTGTCTTTCAGTGCATGTGGCAATATGTAAGGTAATAAATCACAGAAAGAAAACACCATAGCATTTCAATAAAACATCCTGAACTAAAGTGTTTGGGACAGAGAACATGAATGTTTTGCTGCTTTCATGGAGCACAATCAGTCACTCAGAAGACAAAGTGGTTGTAATTTCTTGTTCTAATATCTGACATTCTTGTGCAGGATTCCTGTCCAGGGCTGCTACCCAAAG
Source organism: Erithacus rubecula (assembly GCF_903797595.1). Lineage (NCBI taxonomy): Eukaryota > Metazoa > Chordata > Aves > Passeriformes > Muscicapidae > Erithacus > Erithacus rubecula. Next base: position 4,943,356 of record NC_136664.1, read on the forward strand.
GCACAGGACCTGACACTTCAAGCCTCATTTCTCTGGAAGGATGCAAGTTGAAATTTAAGTTTTGCCCTATATCAGGAAATTTTTGGCCTTGCTGTTCAGTATCACAGAAAGTGATTGCAAACATTTGAGAAAGCTTCTTGACCATTGGCTAGGCTAATAAATTCAGGGTACTTTCCTCCCAAACTGCATTTCTTTTGGATCAAATTCCATGGTCCTGTATTCATGTGGACTTGCTCAGTCCACATAAATATCCTGTGGAGCTCTCAGGGGTACCAAGACATGGCTAGTCCAGAGAGGACTAATCCACCTTTCCTACAAGGACTTTCATTTGCTGAGGATGGGTTTCACTTGTTGATCCACACACTTACATAAAGAAATATTGATTCCAAGGGTTCCAGAGACATTTGATGGCTTCAGGAAGGAAAGCTCATGTTTTTTTCATCCACCACGATTCCAGTTTATCTTTTTTAAACACTGCTGTGACTCTGGGGTTCAGGCACCAAGCATTACTTGTCTGCCTCAGCCAGTCACTTTTGACATGCAGTGTACTTGATCTGGGGCTGGTAGTTGACTTCAAACGTTGTTCATATGAATGGCTCTGGCAGCTGGGAGACTGCAAAAAGAGTGCATGAACAGTGATTCTTGTTTTCTGTCTTCAAAACAGATCTATTGTCCTGTTTCTGCTGGCTGTTTTGAAGAGTTTTGACTTTGAAGCTGGAAAGAAATCATTATCTAAGTTGCATTCATTTAAACTTAAGGCCAGTGGTCTCATAACTGGTCACTCACATTAGCCTTGTGAACCTTCTCCATGGATGAGTGAGAAGAATATTGCTTTATTGTAAGATGATTTAAATAAGGGGAAAAAAAATCTCTGGGATCCGAATGTGCACAGTATATAACATGTATTTTTACATTATGCATCCCAGCTCCCATAATTTGATTATAGATCACAGCTGTTTCTTTTCTCTCTTGACCTCCTTTAGCCTGTGACATGCTCTGCTATCATTCTCTCATTCTCCTAATACTTTCACTATTGAAAATACTATAATTTTTGTTTTCTTGCTGTCAAGTATTCAGTAATTTCTTTGTCCTGTCTTGGAGCTTAGACTCTGAAATTGATCTGTCTTGATTTTTTTTTTTTTTTTTTAAGAGATGACAACTCATGTTTATTTGATTTTAAAATTTATACGGCAGGTCTTTCTCTAACACTCAGATCTCACCTAAAGCTTTTTCCTAAGGGTCTCAAAGTTCCTTTCAGAAAAAAAAAAACCCTAGTTGTCTCTCATTAACCCAGGAAAAACTATGACACTGAGGTGAGTGCTCTGCTAAGAGAGAGGAAGGATATCAGAGAGAGCACAAAAGCAGAAGGGGAAATTGTGATATTGTTCAAGGACCATTGCAGGGGGAGCTTGCTATGCTAAAATCATATTGAGACTTGGACTGTAAACTGGTCATTAGAGCTTGAAAACTGTTCCTTTCTGGGATTTAATTGGAGCAATGCAATCCCAGAGGTCAGATTTTGGTTGACAATCAGGCCAGAGACCAGAGCAGAGTGGAAAGGGACGAGGTGAAAAGGATGTGGTCATATTAATTCAGTGTAGCTTCAGACAAGCAGCACAAGGATTTATAGAACTGTTTTTGAAGGAGAAAAGTGGGTATGATAAATGGGGTAAGTCAATGTCAATTTGTGAAATTACACCTTTGTGTCACAGTCTATCAGTAACTTCCTCTTGCTATATTTGGATGATTTTCCGGTAGCAGTGAGAGGGATCGAATGGTGACCAACCCACCTTTCCAAATGGCTAATTTAGGAAAGTAACAAAAGAATTGGGCTGCACTGTGTGAATCAGAGAGATAAAGGTCAGAAATTACTGTCCTGTTTTAGCTAAGGATATTGGAACTTTTTAGAAACAATCACCTAATATCTTCCTTAGTTCCTGTGGAGCACTGATAGAATTGTGAAAAGGCAAAGAAGCAGCAGCAGCAACCAGACCAACCCCAGGAGGGACTGGAGGCAGCTGCAGTTCTGGTGACACTGATGTCCCAGCAGTGCCTGGAGCCTGTCATTTTGGGTGTCATCTCTAGAGAGGTGCAGGCAAAGCTTTGCAGGCAGAAGCACCATAGGAACTTGAGAGTTTTGCGGGATCACACTGCAGGGCAGAAGACCTGAGGATCCTGATCCCAGCAGATCCCTTCCCTGGGGGTGGCCCCAGCCTGCCCTGTGTGTCAGGGCAAAGCCTCTGACACTGCAGATCTGAGGGACATGGTTCCTTTCCCCACTGAGGAGTGGGCTGAGTGTTCCTGTCTTAGTGCAGTAAAATCAACAGAGATATTCATGCAGGGTAAATAATGCTACTCCTGCTCAGGTTTGTTGGTTGCCTATCATTCCTCTCATGTGGGAGGAAAGCTCTGCATGGGATTCTGTTCTTGATGTATTTATTTTTGTGGCTTATGATAGTGTGTGGGAGTTTAGGTATTTTTTAAAATAAACAAGCAAAATATGTATCATAAAGCAAAATACTCTCCCCTGAAGGATTTTATATTCTGTATCAAGCAGACAACCATTGAGATCCAAAGTTCTGGAGAAACTTGGATAATGATGACTTTCTGAAGGAAAAGTAGGAGATTTTGATGAGAGAGGAGTGGGTGGCTTTTTGATTCAGAAATAGGGTATTGGTGGAACATCTTAGACCAACCCACTTGGTGCAGACACAAACGTGGATCTCATGGAGCAATTGCCCTGGTTTTGGTGTCTCCCAGTGATGAATCTCTGAAGAAGTAGTCTGAGCTTTTTTGCTGTTGTACTGAGAATTTTTGACTCACTATATGAAGTCCATTAAATTATGCATGAGATGTGCATTTTGCCCAGTTTGAACTGTCCACACTAATGGAAGCACTAATGTTAGATGAATGGTATCCTCAAACTAATGTGGTTCTTAACTGGTGAGCAATAGGCTGTCAGGGTGAAAATGCAGCAAGCCTAAATACATGGCCAGGTAATGAAAAAGGGTGGTGCTGTGCACATGTATGTGCTGGAAAACAAATAACTACAGGCCACTCTTAGACATGGAAACAAATAGTCTGAGTAGCTATTTCCTGCTTTGATGAATGGATGCAGAGCTATCAGTGTGATTTAGGTAGAGGGAAGATTTTTCTGCCTCAAACATTGGTGGGGTGTCAAGAAATGAAATCTCAGACTCCCCTACCCTGAGATCCAGCAGGAGAAAGGGTCTGATGGTGCCCAGGAGACCTCAGTTCTCAAAGACACTTATTTCCATGCCACATAAACCAGGCCTTTTTTCAGGCTTTGAGGGACTCTGCTGGCTCAGCCCATATGGTGAATGGCAACCTTTGATTTGAGAGCAATAACACAAAAGCATTCCAGTGCTCAGAGCATGTTGGGCAGCAAGGCCATAGGAGGAAGCCCAATATGCTGTAAAGCAGCTCTCTGGACCCCTGTTTGCAGGGGAGTGATGAGATTAAGAGTGGTTTTGTATTTTTCCCTGGACTTGTTGCAGGATTTCCTCAGTTGAGATGTGCTGTGTGCTTTGACAGGCTCCCCTGCTTCACTCTCTGCAGTTGTGAATGTTTTGGGGCTGTGATTATTTCAGCTTTGTTTTCTTGCACACATGACTTGTGAGGTCCCTGCATGAGGCCAGTTGTGTTTCTTCTCAGCAAACTGAAACAGCACATCCAGGGATTCTTTAATACTTGCAAAAGCTTGTGTGCCCTCATTCCTTTCTGTTCTGCAAGGATTTCATGTGGAGGGAGGAATATCAGAAGAGCAAGTGATGGCTTAAACTGTAAAAGCTTTAGTTTATTCACTAATAACATTATAAACCTGGATTTAAACCAGTATTTTTGTTGTTTGGAGAATTTTTATATACTTCAATATTTATGAGGTTTCATCTTGAACCACTCAAGGTAGGAGCATATTTCACTGGTAGAGAAAAGCTGAAATTCCCAATTGCAGTGGGAGTCCTGGAGGTAAAGCTTTAAGAATCATCCTGGGTGGCAAAATTCCCCCAGCAGTTATGGAAGCCATTGGGGTAGTAAATGTGTTTGCTGTATTCCATCTCACTTCCTGGTTTTGTTTTTTTTTTTAGTAACATCAGTATTGACTTTCTGTGCTTTCTTGTTAGAAAAGTCTTAATTTGATGGAGTATTTTAATAAATAGAATGTCTAAAAGGAACAGCTTCATGCAGGATGCATTGTTCTCAGGTCCTGACATTAAGAGAAGCCTGCTCCTCTATCAGCCACTTTTATAAGCCCTCTCCCTGTGGGGATTTCCCCACTGGACCCGTTTTCCAAACGGATTCTTCTTTTGTTTATTTTTTATATTGGCTTTGTGTTTGTGAGCTGCTACTTGAGGGTTTGCAGGTTTCCCCCCTCTTTTTTCCTTATTTCACCCCCCTGTATCTCTGCTTCAATCACAAGTTATTTTCAGAAATGTGATAACTTTGGTTACTTGGTTTGTCAGAGATTTCTGGCTCCCAATATTCTTTAAACTTATAGAGAGGAGACCACTACTCTATGTTTTAGTGGCTTTCAGAGTTACCTTTGTGTCTGGGGAAGGCTGAGATTTTTTTTAAAACAAAAAAGTTTTAAAAAAACACTTACCAAGATGATAGTCTGGGTGATTTGTAGTTGAATTCCTGAAAGATGTTTAACATGGTTCAAGAGGGGCAGATTCTAATGTGTGTTTGAGCCTTCATGTTCACTGCTTTTTAGGAGCTCTAAGGGAACATTTCAAATGTGTGAATTCAGGACTGTAGCCCTTGCTGTCCTTCCAAAGTGGAACTTTGTGTCCTGTATCATATTGGTTAAAAAAATAAGTTTATAAAATAAATGTCTGTGATAGTTTAATATTAAATCGAATCAGACTTTATAAATGTGTAAAGGAATATGTATCAGCTTTTACTGCCATTGTGTAGCTAATCAAGACTTCTAAAGACAATTTGTAAATAACCTTTTCAATTTATGGGCAAAAGTGGCAGAGCAAAATAAAACAGTTTCTGTTTTCCCAGTATGTTTGACATGTAAAAGCAGGAGATTGCAAAGGTCATGGAAAGAGAGTGGTTTTGCTCTCCTTATTCTGTTTTTCTAACCTTGTATTTGCAGTTATTTTTTCAGCTGCTTTGCTTTAGAATCCCTGAGATAAATAGTAAGAGGTGTGGTAATATCCCTGCTGTTAAAGCAGTATCAGCAAATAACCCATGTGAGCCCAACCTTTCCTTGTTGAGAATCCAAATTTCAGAGGGGATGTGAGGTTTCTACAGCTGTTGCTCACAGCAGCAGTGTGTGCACCTAGAAAGTGCCTGAAAACAAGTTTTTGGTTTTTTCCCCTTGGAAATCTCTTCAGTTTAAATAAAGAAAGGAAAGTGCTCTGATGAACAGCAACTGAAAAAGTAAAAAAGTAATAAATTAAATACCAGAATGCTGTGCTTCTCTCAGCAGTGATGGAAGTCAGTTTTGGAGGTTGCACTGGGGTTTATAAATATCAGTGGACAGACCTGGGTTTACACAGACTTTTTGATTTTTTGCTTTATTTACAGGCTGTCAAAGTGTAAAAGGGAAAAATAGAGAGTGGTCATTAACAGCAGCAAACCTAAATAAATTGCTGCCATGCTGTGGGTCAATACCACCTGACTGGTAGATTCCTGAAAAGGTGGAGAAGGGAAATAAAATCCTGTGTGATTTGATTAAACTTTGAGTCCATGCAGATCATGGACTTGTAGACTTCACTATAGACATTTATTGGATAAAAATTGTTTTACAGCCTTAGAAGGGTGTGGGGGATGCTTTACTAACCCTTGAGAACAAGGTTATTGCTACAAGGATTTAAAATTTTATTCCAGACTTGTATGACTAAACAGGATGTGCAGATGAACTTAACCATGTATGAGGCACAAGTGGGAGGAAAATGGTGGAAGTAATGGATAGAGAAGTGGCAAGCAAGGAAAGTATTGAATTTCCTCAGCAAAAACATGCAGTGATGATGAAAAAATAGTTGATCTGGTTTTCTGACTTCCTGCATCTCTCACAGGAGAACAGAGCATTCAGAAGGAATTTGAGTAAGACTGTTAAAGTCTTGAGGCAAGTTTAGGAATGGCTTTCCATGCAGAGCAGCCATTGCCAGCAATCTGGAAAGATTGAGTTGGCATTTTTTGGCACACAAAATAATGGAGCCAAATGCCATGTAGGAGTCAGTAAAATTCTGCAAGTATTGCAATGAGCACCTGTGTGTCTCCTAAGCAGCATCAGTAACATGCCTGGAGAACAAAAGCAGCGATTCCAGAGTTGCTGTTCTGTGGCTCTAGTAATCAAGGAATGCCAAAAATTAGAAATTAAAAGAATTATTAGTTGATCTCCCCCTATAAAGGGATGTTTCCTTTGTTATGTATGATGGTAATTAGCTGGCCTACAAGGGGAGGAGGAATGGAACAACAGAGATTTAAAATAGTGATGGAGAGGCCAGAGCTGGGAGGATGAAACTGCAACTGAGGATTATCAAGACTGAGAGCTATGGTTTAGTACTTTCCACCTCCAAAACATTGCATAGATATTAACCAATTAATCATCATAAATGAGCCATGAAAATGATCAGTGGCTTTGTTGAAATCCAAACAGTGAAATCATGTTTCAGATTTAGCACTTAATGTTCCCAATTTTACGGCTGAGACAGGAGAGGGACAGTGTGAGATTTCCAAGAGCTGCTGGCTCCAGGTGAGTATCCAAAACTCCATGATGGTGCCCAGGGGTGTCTGGCTGGAAGATCCTTCCAGAGATTTAAAGGCAGCAAGGACTGCCTAGTCTGAAGTGTAACATAACCTGCATAATTTCACTAGTGATATTCCTTTTAGAGTTATTTTGCTTGTGGTTGAGCTAAAGCACATATTTTCAAAAGATTTTGGGTTTAGTATTTTAGAACATAAGTGATTTGCCACATTTCTTTGAAACTTGTTGAAACAACTAGCTAGCTTTCCTCCCACTCTCTTCTTTGAAGTAAAGCAACAGTAAAGGAGAGATGTTTAAAGACTGAAATAATTGTTCCTTTCTATGTGGATACTGAGTTGGGTTTTTGTAACACCTCTACTTCTTGTCTTATAAGGCCAGAAATATAAATGCTACACTCTTGAGTGTTTTCCAAATGTCTTTTATACAATCCCAGAAACATTCTGGGTTTCCCCAGCATTTTAAAAAATATTTTTCAGTTGCAGTGCTATGGCTTTTGGAGCAAATAGCAGGTGTGTGTGTGTGTGTTTGCAATTCTGGGATTTGCTCTCGAAGAAAAATAATTAACACTGGCAGGAGTTTGATTGCATTAATTCACAAAAAGAAACACCCAAATGATAAATCCATAGTGGGAGAACTGCCCATATGTTACAGATTGGCTTAACATGGATGAGGCATTAAATAAACTAAGTCTGAAAAATAAAAACCTTATCAGCTTTATTAGCATTGAACTCTGTGGCTTCCACTGGGGCTGACACACTTAATTAAAGATGCTCTGGTCTAATTAGGTTGCACATCAAAACTACAAATACAAGTTGGATGTTTTAAAGACCTGTCTGAGCTCCAATTCCCAACGTTGTGAATATTTATTTTATTCAGTTAGTCTCCACCTAGACCAAATGTTGTTAGGTTAGCTAACACAAAAATACAGGGATTGAAGGATTTAGATTTCTTGCACTGAATGAGACTGGCTCAGATCCTGAATGTCTATATATCTGAGGAAGACAGGTGTAGGCAAGGGAGAAAGACGACTTTATTTTGAATTTTAAATCATTATCTGATTCTATTTGACTGGCTTAATTCTATTGGTGACTAGCTCATGAAGAAATCCATGTCCTTCATTTGTTTTACTACCTGTGGGATTGATTCCCCTGTGGGTCCAGTCCAACCTCCTTGGAGGTCAGTAGAAGACTGCCATTGATTTAATGGAAGATGGTTCAGAATCAATGGGGATGCTGTGTGTCACAATGGGGGAGTGTTCCTTCCTTCTACCATCTCCTGTCTTTAAAAATGGAATTCTTCTTCTGTCAAACAGGGCAGACCTGTCATACCCTGTCATATATTACCATGATGTCTCTGTAAGGTAGGTTAAACATGGGAGTCTTGGATTCACCCCCTCTTTTTCCTGTATATAGTTCTTTTCTGATTGATACTGGAACTCTGTAACCTTCTCAGCCTTTTGCTGCTATTTCTGTACTAGTTTTTTGAAGTGAGTTTTTTTTTTTATTTAATTTGTAAATTTGTAATTTTCCTTTATGCCAGTTGCAGCTTCTTCTGACATCAATGATTTAGTATGATCTTGTGTCAGGACAGCAGGTCTGAACTTCACCTTTCAGCTACCAGCAATAATTTTCATTCCTGGTGATGCTATTTGTCAATCCTAAATCACTTGAACAAAATGCTGCTATTTCTAATGCTAACCAGATAATTATTGCTCAGCCAAACACATATTGGCTGGTGACAGGTATAACATGAGAGCATTTCTAAACCTTTTTGTAAATGGAAAATGGAAGCCCATACATAGCCTTTCAGAATCCATAATGGATTTCTGGTCCTGTTTTGGTAGCTCAAAATCTTAAGTGACACTTAGACCTCCCTAAGTGACATGGGAGAGATCAGCAGTATGAGGCCTGTGGCTCTCCTTGGTTTTTCTCAGTTTGTGAAGCTTGGATCAATGTGTTGGCAAATGGGCACCTAGAAAGATGTGGATGACCACAGTACTGTATGGCCTCATTTACAGCTGTGAACACAACAGTATTTCCCAAATATTATCCCTGTCACATCCTATTGTAGAGGTCTCATTCAGTGTTAATGTTAATTTTTCTTAGCCTGGGCTCTTTCTGGTCCCTATCTGCCTTTTGCAGTTTGCTGCAGCAGGGTTAGGTGCTGGAACAGAATTTTGGAGTAATTTAAAACTGTGTTTTGAGAAAGGAGACAGACAATTCTGATTTATTGAGAGTGACTTAGTGCTAAATGGAGTGCAACTCCAGGCTGCCCTGAGCTATTCTGGCTTTGTTTCCTGCTTTGCTCATTGTGTGTGTGTATCTGTGAGTGAACATCCCTGCAAATTCCAATCCCACCCTAGAGCTGCAGAAAGCAGCTCCTTGCTCCAACACTGAGCCACCTACAGACAGCTGAGTCTCTGAGTGGATGTGATGTCTCAGTGGCTGAGTTACTCTTTTCATAATTTCTGCTGAACAAACCTGACACTGTGCTCGCATTCTGTGCCCTGGAACTGAGAGCAGTTTCAGGATCCACGTTCCCATGATGTGCCTGGCTCAGGGCATGGACACAGCTGCAGTGTGAGCAGAGCAGAGCTGCATTCCTGCCAGCAGCCACCTGAGGAGCCCCTGCAGAGCATCAGCACCCACCAAGGGCTGACCTGTGCAGGCAGGGGTCACCACTGCTGCTTCCAGACCCTCCTGGCTTGGAGACCACTCATGGTTTTGTTTCTCTCACACTGGAATGCCAAGCAGCTGGAATCACTGATGTGATTTGCTGTTTCTCTCAGGGTACTGCTGTCTTCAGGCTCTTGAGAGAGGAAAGGTTTGGTGCATAAATTGTGAGCCATGACAGGGAGTGTGGTCTTGTGTTGTTTACTGTTGGTATCAGCTATCTCAGAATGGAGTGGCAGCTTTATCAGGGAATATCCAGCATTTTTTTCAGATGAAGTTAGACATTTAGGAATAGATGCACCTCTTTCTACTTTCTGAACATACATTTTCTTATTGCACCTTACAGAGCTCATTTTAAACCCTGCTTCAGGGCAAAAATATTTATGGCATACTTTAAATAAAACATATTATGTGTTTTGTACAAACATATGTATCATTGTCCCCCTCGCTGGAGCTGATATAATTTCTGACACCAAGTGCTTGTGCCTCATGCAAAATTCATGACGTGTCATTGAATAAGAATGAATGTTCCTTTAAAATACAAGCTTTCCAGCCATGATAACCACTTAGTTTTCAGTTTCAGGAACCACAATCCTTCCTTGCTGTGACTGTTTGAGTGAAACACAGTGTCAGTGACTGGCAGCTTCAGAGTCTGGTGGCAGGTTCAGCATGGTTTTCTCCTGCAGATGTTTTTGGTTTATTTTACTTCCAAGTCAATGGTATTTGTGGATCTATAGTCAATATAAATCCTCCCTTAGAGTAGCAATGGTCTGTCTCACTCGTGGATATATAAGCGTCCCATTGTTAAAAGCTTTCAATACTGAAACTCTTAATTTTTAATTCTTATTTATAAAGAGAGAGGAAAAAATAGTTCTGTCAACACCATACATGTGGTAGAAAATTACCATAAAATCCTCATGTGCTGCTGCAGAGTGTTACAGGCAAAAATTAAAGACTGAATTCAGACTGAGGGAGACTCATTGCAGTTACACCTTCCTTGTGAAGGGAAGAGGAGGGGCAGGCACTGATCTCTGCTCTGTAGGACCTGTGACAGGACTGAGGGAATGGTCTGAACTTGTGTCAGAGGAGGTTTAGGTTGGATGTTAGAAAAAGACTTTCCCTAGTGAGTGGTGGGGCACTGAACAGGAATGGTCACAGCCCAAGGCTCCAGAGCTCAAGGGGTGTTTGGACAAGGCTCCCAGGGATGGGGTGGCATTGTTGGGGTGTCTGTGCAGGAATCAATCACCTTGTGGGTCCCTTCCAACTCAGCATAGTCTGTGGCTGCGGGATTTTGTAAATCTGCTTAGCACTCTGCAAGTGCTAGAAGTGATCCTCAACCTCAAGGATGAACAAAATGAACAGACAAAAGAGCAAAGATAGTGGGGAAATAAATGCTGAGTTGAGAGAGAGAAAATTCCCCAACAACCAAAACAAAGAGCAAACTCCAGCATTTCAGAGGGTGCAGAGAGAGGAGCTGAGCAGTGCCAGGCACTGCTTCTGGAGAGCACCTGTGCTGCCCTGGGCTGCTGTGCTCATTGCCAAAGGAGCCTCAGCTGCAGGGGATGCTGTGCCCCCTGTCCCTGCCTGGGGAGCCAGCAGCAGGGTCTGGGAACTCATCCTGGCAGCTCCTCTGCAGCTTCAGCTCTGCTGCAGAGCTGCCCTTAGAGGTGACTTCAAGGCTACAGGACAACACAATTACATCTTGAACAGTCCAGAGGGTGATTAAAGCTTAACTTAAAAAAGGAAATGTGGGTTAAAAATTAATGATTACAAAATCAAGACTAAGTTTAAAATAAAAGGACTGTTCTTGCCCCTTCCTGGCCTAGCTGTGCCATTCACAGGGTACACATGTGGTGCAATTTGTGGTGCTGGAAGAGGCCTGGGACATGGATCTCTTGCAGGGACTGTGGCTGAGGGGCTGCTGGCTCTGTACATTCATGATGATTTCTAAAGCCATGCTTTGTGGCACTTTGAAGGCCCTGTACTGTGACAAGTACTGCCCCCACAAACCACTCTGGGGTGTTGGTGAAGCCAGCAAAGCCTGTTGAGCCCTATTAGCTGCAAGGCTGGAGGGTGTTGACTCTCACATGAGCAGTAGCATCCTCTCCCTGTGCAGGAATTCACTGCTCTGACACACCTGGCTCCATCTCCCTGCCATTAATGCAACAAATGGCATTTTCTAATAAATACGTGTCACATTCATGATTTTAACTGGTCTTTTGATTTGTTTCCCATTTTATGTTGTTTAGACAGACTGATTTAGACAGTTAAAAATCCACTTAACCATGATACATTGTTGCTGCCTGACAGACAATAACATTGATATATATGACTAGATGAGTCTCTAATTAGATTTTGGCAGTGCTGTCACAGTCAGGGAAAGTTTCCACAAGTACTCCATTGAAATATTATTTTATGCAACCTCATGGATCAAAGGCCATTTTTAATTAAGCAGGTCCCCTCAAAAAGATGTTAAACTTAATGCCATTTTTTTTGGTGGCCTCTGCCCTTGCAGTGCCTGCCTTCTCAAATATATTCTTTGGTAGCATGATTTCAGATGCATATTTTAAAAAGTACATAAAGCAGATAAAAATAGGTTCAAAACAAGTAAGTGAAGCTTACCCTGGATGTTGTATTTAAAATTAGTTGTAAGCATGGAAGAAACAGTCATTCAATAAATTATTATTTTTTTTAATATAGGAAAGGAAAATATAGAACCAGAGACTGATTATGTGATGATATTATAATAATGATGATATTGATTATATAATAATATTAATATTATGTAAATCTCAGCTTTTATGAACTCTTCAAAGTAACTAGAATAGAAGACACTACTAAGCAAATGGGAAACCTATTTCCAATAACATCTCTAAACTACTTCAGGTTAGTTTCAGAGCTGAAGAGAGGCCTCTCAGAGCTCTCTGGATGACAGTGCAATATAAATGTGCAATAAGCACATAGAGCTGAGCTGCAGTTCATGGAGATGCACATCATCTTCTGTCCTCCAAACCTGCCCTGGGCTGGGGCTTGGAATCTGCATCACTTGACTTCACCCATGGCTGCTGCACATGAAAAAGTAAAAGGGGTGATCAGGTTTGCCCAGGATTGTAGAGAAGAGAGCACAAGATCTGGAGTGTAACCTGGGAGCATCCAACTTTCCCACTGGCACACAAGTTAAATAAAAGATTTCCCTATGGGTGTTTACAGCTCAGGGGGGAAAAAACAATACATGTACTATTCCTGTATCCTGGCATTTAATGAGTAGAAATCCCTTTGTTCTTAAGTAGATGTTGAGACATCTCTAATGATGCTGTTGGAGTTGTGTGTGTGTGCATTGCTGTAGGTGAAGAAAAAAAAGCAGTGGAGGAGAATGATACTGTGGGAAGGGCTAGGATGTCTGGAGTGTGTTGAATATTGAATGTTTTCAAATTGCATCAATTTCAATGGCAGCAGGACTTTTGTTGTTGTTGTTGATCATATAGAGATGAATCCTCTAATAAGCAAAACAAAGGCTGTTGGACAGTCATTGATGTCTTCAGCAATTTTGTCATTAATTGCAAGAAGTACAGAATTTGACCTGGTTTTCTCTGTACTTATCTCTGAGGAGATCAGTCTGTGCATTTGCCTGTGCAGAAAGGTTACTGTGATAATTTCAAGTGTGCAGGCAGAATGTGTCACACCAATATCCTGTGTGGGCACGTGGTGCCCTTTAAGGCAGAATCAGGCTGTGGCTTATTTTAAAACAAAAATAATACATGTGAAAATATAACTGATAATTTCCTGTTCTCACCCCATCTGTATTAATTTCAAAAGTGAATGGCAACTGCAGTATTTGAGAAGATTTGTTCCTCTCCCATGCCAATTCTGTACAAAACTATATTTTTCCATATATTTTTGAGGAACTGGAGTGTAGTAGACTGATAAAACAGATTAATTTCTTTGCAGAAACAAGTTTTGTGAACCCTGCAACTTGACATGATCAACTGAGCTAAAATACTAAATACCCTAGAACTGCAAGAGAAAGGTAATCACTTACCTCTGCTCTACCCTTTGATTGGTGAGGAAGACTTGGTTCAGATCAGCTTGTGACACCCAAGGAAATAGAAGCTTGGCATGCATGAGTTTTAAGGGAGAACACTTGGCACCTACTGACTTAGTGCTGTCATGGTGAGCCCTGCCAGAAGAAAATACAGCCTGCAGTGTCGTTTCAGGTGACCATTTCTGGGATGTTTAGCTCATGTTCTAGTCACCCCTCTCTGTCTCCTCCTTGAGCCCTAAATTTATTTCCTTTGGTATTTAAGTCCTGTTTCAGGGCAGGAGCTTGATTTTCCTCATAACCCCAATTTGCCTTTAACAGCAGATCTGATGTCTTCTCTACTGATGGTAAAAGATAGGAGGCTGTTAGCACTGGTATATTTATATTGTGCTAATGGGTTTTAACCCTCTTACTGAGCAGTGCTGATGGTTGAAAATAATGACTAGGCAATAAATTTTTACTGGGACAGGTGTACAAATAGTACCCAAAAGAGAGTGGTGCTAAGGGTCAGTCTATGAAAAGAATGGTGTCCCAGATTATAGTGCAAGATGAAACTGTTTCATATGCTGGTAAATCCTGACGACACATGGTTTTAGCTTGAGCCACCAAGACTTATTTGCTATCATTAACAAGATCCACATGTATCCAATACTCAGATCCATCTGAGTCACAGTCATCTTGGCTTCTGTTTCAGAACTATTCATCCAAAGGGAGCAGGAGTGTCCCTACCACCCATTGACTCCAGTGGGAACCAAAGCTGCACCCAGGAAAATCCTGGTCTTGTTTGTTACAACCCTCTGCTATTTCCAAAACCTCCTTGTGACTCCTGGAATTCCTATTGTGGCTGTACCAGATGTGGATAGTGGAAAAACAATTAATGAATCCTGCCTTCAGTACAAGCCAGCAAAACTAACTTGTGCTAACTGATGTCTTACTGTTATTTGGTAGCAATGGCTTTTTCCACAGTGGAGACATTTTTCATAAATACTTTCTTGCTAGAACATTTTAAAAAACACCAAAAAGTTTTATTTTACGTTGTTTCTATTTTCAGCTCCACACTTAAGTTTTCTTACTAGAAAAAGTCAGGTTTTGTTTTCACAGTTTTAAAAAATGTCTGCACTAAACCAGCTCTGATATTCACACTTCAGCATCTGCTTTCCAACAAATCACACTATTTATTTTTGAATAAATGAATAAAGAATGTGGAGCAGAAAGTGGAAAGTAAGTTTAAACCAGACGTAAAAGAATCATGATTTAAAGTATGAGCAAATGGGTAGGTCCTTTTCACCTAAGTGGTTCATCACCTGTTTAAATCCCTAACTAACTTGAGCAACATTTCTGTACCTGAGTAATACTCTGCTGGCATTTTACAGTTTCATGCTACATGAAATTTGAAGAATCCAGGAGTATTTGTTTGTTCAACAGATAAAGGTTTTGAGTTCTGTATCAAATGGGAGCTATTACAACCTTGCTAACAATAGCTTTCAGTGAGATACAATCAAAACACTGCCCCTGCTGAAGAGAGCAGTGTCCCTGCAAAGGCTGTGTGCTTCAGTGGTAATCTCAAATACCTGTACAGCTCACACTTCTCCCCCTCAGGACACCAGGCTTGTGAGATAATAAATACAGGACTTCAGAATGCAATAAAACACTCATTAACTGTCAAATGTAGGATTCACCTACCCCTTGTTCTAGTGTGGATTTATGCCATCTGATTTGGAGGAGCAATTAAAAATTCTCCAGCCAGCAGTCAAATAGTTTTATCCTTAGTTATCATTGTGTCAGAGACAGTCCACCTATAGAAATGGTGTCAGTCTGGAAAAATCTGTAGTTTACCTCTTGTATGTCCTTCCAGCTGTCTTTTTTTGTTAGCTGTGTTTTTGCTGTACAATTGTGGACATCACATGACTGCTGTTTGAGTGGGTATAATGTTTTCTTTCTTCTGGTTAAACTGTAGAGAGAAGTGACTGTTCAGTCCAAGGTCTTGGATTTCAAATGAACAGGGATTTGTTTCTCCATTCATCACTTCACACCTAAATGACAAACCATGAGCATGGAAAAGGAAGGCAGCACAAGGGTCTTTGTCAGCAAATGGGGACATTCTTCAAATTGTAGCTTTGCTGAGAGTACTTGGCTGTTACAGAATCTTGTCTACTCAGTGATTCAAAGCACTTCACCTCTCTTTTGAACTTCTTGGTGTTCTTGTGCATGGAGGAAATGTCACACTCCAATTGTGCAAATGGGTCTGCAGAAGAACAGGGCCTGGAAGCAGCTGAGTGTCTTTATCACTTCAGAGGGTGTCCCTGCAGCAGGCAGTGGGTCCACAGGGCAGGTGCCATGATGGGAAGATCCTGAATCCTCAGCCTCTTTGTGCTGTTCACCTTTAAGCAAGGTGTGTCTGGAGCAATTGATGATGAGCAGAACAAATTTGTTCTAAGCAACTTCAGGTGAAAAGACACAACCAAAAAACAAGAGATGCTTGAAATGAACTTAATCTCCTTAATCTTTTCCCATCAAAGACTGATTTTTTTTTATTTTTTTTTTTAATTTCAGTAGAAAATTATCTTTAGGGGAGATCAGAAGGAAGAGTAAAGAACAGAAAGGGTACAGCTGTTTTTCTCCATGGAGAACTCTTTTGAGATGGACACAGGGATGAAAAGAAGAAGGAAAAAATCCCATCTTAGAGTTGGCAAGTGTTGCCACCGTGGTGGTCGGTGGATGTTTTCCACATGTGTACGTGAGGGCAGCAAGGATCCTGGAGCTTGTTTTCCTTCTGTGTGCAGCACAGCACGTTGGCCTAGATTTTATTGCTGTGACCTGAACTCATCTTTGTACCATGGGGGAAATACTTGTAGTGCTTTACAGATCTCAGGGACAGTCTCATTTTCTCAGCACAGAGCTAATATTTCAAGCTAATTTACTGCCGTGGTGTGTTGCAAAGCCTATATAATATTGAGTAAACATTGTTGGCTTATACATTAACTGTAACTAAAACCCAGTGCAAACTTTATTCTGGCTTCAGGATTTTCCTTGAAGGAGTGACTAAGAAAAGAAGCATAGACTTTTTTTCCTTTCCCCCCCAACCCTTTTTCTTTTTTTGCAGTGAGGAAACTTTACTGTTAAACTTGGCAGTTCTCTTAATTCTAGGTCAAGTGGCAGGCATGGTTAGGAGCTTTCTGTGTGGCTCACTCAATTGACTCTTTTTCTTTGTCAGGATGCCTTAGTAGTGTTTAATGTGGTTTCTTTTTCCTGTGTGGTGTGCAAATATAACTGAATAAATAAGAATGTAGATGTCTGTCTGCTTGAAAACTTAGTAGAGCTTCTATGGCTTTCTATGGCTAAGGATTATGATGTTTTGGATGATCTAAAACAAAGGAAACCAAATACTTAGTTCATGGAATTTATGTGGGAATCCTTTTCTGAGGATCATAATGTGCTTTACCATGAGGATTTAATTAGAAAGTAAAGCACTTGGGTAAATGAACATCCTTTAAGAGAAAGTAAGTATAACATAAAGATATTATTTTATTTTGCAAAAATCAATGTTTGTCTTTTTATAAGTTAAAACCATTAAAATTTGATGAAATAAATGGTGATAGGGTTCTCAGTGATCCTGATGATCCAGCAATCCAGACTTTTCTGCCAGTATGTGAATTTCTTAACTTTACAGTAACAATGTGTTCTATTTTGTATGGGACTTTTCCAGTTTCATATGTGATACTGTCCCAGTGTCCTGGGAGCATGAAATAACATTAATCAAAAAGTGTAAGGGCTTTATTTGTATTCAGGGCATATTGCTCTGCTGAGTGAAATTTGTTCTAGCTTAACTGTGAACAAAGTTTTCAGTGGATGAGTGCTAATCTTATTGAACAGTGGTAGGAATAAAAAGAAAAACATCATCAGACCTGGTGTTTTGCTCAAAGTGAATATTAATGTACCCTCTTCTGTGTTTCATGATAAACTCAGTGCATTACTGGAAAAAATTCTCTCCCATAAGAAAGAGACAAATGCCACTCCTGAGATAGATTCTGACAATAGGGGCAGCAGCATTTATTCCTGAAAAACAGCCCCATGTGTCTTCTGCGGGAGCCAGGGAACCCCTAAATGAGTCGCTGAAAAGCATCCCCCTCCTTTGCTTGTAACACTGAATCACTTTTAATCCTGCCAGGTTTCTGACATAGGGGCAAATTCCAGGGGAAGGAGTAGTTACAGACTTTCAACTCACATCCTTCACAGGAATTTGCTGCTGCGAGGGTCTGATGTGGAAGTGTCACAATATGGGCTGTGATGCTTTTAGAGTTTGCTACAGAACAAAAAGATCATTTCTCACTGTTTTTCTTGCACTGTGGGGAGGGAAGGAAGCAGCCTCTGGGTTGTTTTCTGTTCGTTCTTCAAAGGAAGCCAGTTGAATTGTGGTTTTGGTTTTTATCAAGTGCAGTCAATAGAGGATTCTTGTATTGAAGATGGGTAAATGGATTGTATGGAATCCCATTTTTACTTCTTTTTGAGATATGAATTACACTTGAACATGAATTTTGATGTAGGAGGTTTTTGTATGCTAGTTAATTTTCAGATTGAGCCTGGGGATCAGAGTTCTACAGTGGATCAAGAGTCTTTTCTGTTCCTGCCTGAACCAGGAGCAAATGGATACTATAGATCTGATCTAAATCCCAGTGAGAGCAGTGGAAAGGCTGCCATTGACTTTGGGATTTGGATCAGGTGCCTGTCACAGTCTGTGCTTTTATATGTATAAGCAAAATTCTGGAGGAAAACTATGATTCAGACTTCATTACAAGCTCCACATTTCTACAGTTCTTTTTAGATCTTGCTTTTGGAAACTGTTATTATAGTAAGAAGTGTATAGACAATGTTTGAGTCATACCAACAACAAGAAAAACACTACTTACCACCAAGGGAAGAAAGCCCATGCAGCCATGAGTCCTTTGCATTTTCTTCACCAATATTACTGAATTTCAGAGATTTGCTTTCCCAGTGCTTGGGAATCAAAAATCTCCTATGGTTTTCTAACATTTTTAAAGTTTGAAATTCTTTAATGAGTTGAAAAGAGCTTTTGAGAAAGTCATATAATGATGGATCTGGAGCATTACTCATATGTTCTGTTTCCCTGTCCATGACTTTATTCATTCAGTTACCATTCCTCTCATCATTTTATGATCATCTAGCAACCTTTTTCAATGCCAATTGGATTTTTCAGGTAAAGCCACTAATTTCGATTGTACAATAGAAATCAGCTTTCAATGGTATTTCAATTAACCTTGCTATTAAAGAAATTGCTTTTTGCCAATACTCAATGGTTGGTTGACATTCAGAGAACACACAAGTCCTTTAATACAATCTGTATTGAAAGAAAAACCTGCATTTGTTGTCTTTCTTGTAGTTTGGGGAGTTTTCAATATAGCTGACACACAGCAGACTGAAAACAAATGCACTAAGTATTTTGAATTAAAAGCTTCCAAGCATTCTATGCTATAATATATATTCTATTTTCTTTGGGCATAAATCCTGTATTGGATGTCTTTTTTTGTAGATGATGTCAGTTATTTACTGAACCCACTGCTGTAAATAACACACGTTTCTTGAGGTACAGACAAGCTGCCACCAGTGCAGATCCATGGAAAGCTCTGTATGGGGAACAAATGAACAAAACATTTTGGGACAGAGTCTGAGACTTTTTTTCCAGGAGGATAAAGACTTTGAAGGATTCTGGTGTTGGATTTCCCTTTTGAAGGATGGCATCTGTAAGTGTGCTGTAAGTTTTAATTGGGTCTTACAGTGAGAGATATTTGAAAGATATTGAACATGGGATTGTAGACTTGATTGCTTCACTTAGCCCATCCTTGCATTTTGCTGATTTTAGTATGAATCAGTGGGAATTTTAAAGTTGTGTTTTCCTTAGCAAAATAGGGAATAATTAGGCTGAGTAGCCCAATGTGCCCCTCTTGTGATGTTTCAGTGGCTTTTCCTGTAGCCACATTTGCTTTTGAAGGAAAGTGCCCAGGGTCTGATGTTGGACATTCACACACAAGGCTGTGTGTGCAAGGAAGTTCAGTTTGGGAATGACCAACAAAAACTGCATGTGTGGGAGGGAAAGATGCATATGGAAATCATGCACCTTTTACCTCTGAACTGGTTCATGCAGGACTATGATAATCTGGCCCCAGACATTGTTCAAGTCATTTCTGGTTGGCATCTGGCTGAGTGGAGTTTATCAGTTGTGCTCAAAGCAGTCCAGCTTGCTTTTAAAATGTCATTGTTTGTTTTTAAAGAGTCAGACCCTCAGTCTTCAATTTGCTTCTTTATTCCTGAGGACTCCAAATCTTAAAACCATCCCAGTTAAAAAAGTGTCCTTTTCTACTTTTTACACCTTTATTTGAAATCTGAGCCAGTCGACCCTGCCAGGGTTTGAAAACTTGAATTAACTGAGAAGTAAAGACCAGTCTGAAATTGCAGCAGATGATAGAATAGAGCTCTAAATAAGAATACAATAAAATAATAAAAAAAGAGACAGCCAAGTTGTCAGCAGTGTAACAGTATTTTAGATAATCCCCTCTGGGCCATTTTCTTAACAGCAACCATTTGTGTTTATCCGAAGATTAGTGCAGAGACTTTTGATTTTACAGTGCATGTTCCCCATTTACTTTTAAAAAATATTTATATGCTTTTATATATATTGCTTAGTATTCCATGTGAGGCAAATAATACCACATTGCTTTAGGTTTTATTGGCCAGGCATTTAATGTTTGGGATGGGGTCTGAAGTAAAAAGAAAGCAAAATTATTTGGTCCTGTAGGTTGTTTAAATGAGGATTAGAGCCAAATGTTTGGATCCCAGGAAATTGGCCAAGCCTGGATACTCACAATGTCAACTTGCACGTACAGTGCATAGTTTAATATTTTTATCATGAGACTTTTTTCCTAAAAAAAAAAAAAGAAAAAAAGAAGAAGGAAAAAAAGTAGGTATTTGTCATTTCAGCTCTGCTCATAAGACAAGAAAACAGCTGATTCAGTTAAAAATAAAAATATTCCTTTGGCTTAATGTGACAGTAGAGTTTTGCCCAAATAGGAGTACAGATCTACTGTGCTAGAAAGAGGGAGATGTGGAATTATGAGAATATGGCTTTCACAGTACTACCCAATCCTGTTCCAAAAAGGAGGGAAGGATTTGCCAGCACTGGCAAACAGGGGCTTGGGTTTCTGCTGGCTTTTAAGACAATTCTCTCATTTTCAAAAATGTGTGAATAATAATGTTAGTAATGTTAGCAGTCAAAAAAGATTGTTATTTTTGCATCTGATTTAACCTCCTGCAAACAGGAAAGGTGCATTAAAATAGTGGAAATCCTGGAATAAGAGTGGCTTTATCCAAACTCCTCTACTGGATCAAATCCTTGATCAATTGGAAACAGGTGTAAGTTAAAATGAAGCAGGAGTGTTCACACTGAGATTGGCCCTGGTTTAATTAAATTGATTTTCAGATCAATTTAAATTGAGCTGATGCAATTTGCCCTGTTATTTAAATTAGGCCTGCAGGAGTAGTCTTGGAATGAGGGACTGTACAGAGTATGTGTAAGAGTATCTGAATCAGGACCATTATTATTATTTACGGGAATCTACTTTTCAATGAATTATTTTTTTCAAATTAGGGGGTAGCAGCCATAATAGTCCACTGGTGTTGGCTCCATTGATAATTATACCATTTTTCTCCTTTTCGTAATTGTCCTAGTCTGAACTGTGCTATTTTAGCAGAAAATGTTAATTATTTTATCAACAATTGGCAGACCCTGCTTCAATTTGCTGTTTTCCCTTTAACCAAAACAAAGATTACAGGCCCTGTTCCATAGCTCAGCTGCTGAATCTTTGCTAAGAAACTTGGGAACCCCTTTCTCATGAAACACTGTGTAAAGCTTTAAACACTCTTTGAAGCTGAGTTGTATTAAATGATAGACAAAAAAAGCCCTCTGAAGAATTGGTGCTTAATTACAACTTAATTAGCATAATTATGCATGCTAATAGCATCTCAAATGAATAGCAGTTGTCAGGAGGTTGGGACCATCTGTAAGAGTGTCGGATTAATACATCATTTTTTATTTCTAACAACGCTGTAACTCTTTCCCTGAAAGTGATTTTCATTAATCAAGTTCATTTTTATTATATAGAAAATTTGGCATTTTTCATTATGGGCCATTATCCGTTTCCCCATGCAGTCCTAATACAATACTAATGAGACCCCATGTGGCTACTCCACACTGACAATGGTAGTACAGGTGTATTATTATAATTGTTACAAACAGCACATTGTACCTCAGGACTAGCAGAGTTCTAATCTCAAGATATCAGGGTTTCCACTTGGTACCTTCCCTTGGGCCCAGTACAATTTCCAGAGCTTTATGAAAAACATACATGTTTGTGGTTATGAGGAAGCAGATTTAAAGAGATAGAAGCATGTTTGTTTTAGAACTGGAGAACTTGGAAGTTCAGTAAGCTGCTTTGGAGATTGTTTTTTTTTTTTTTTTTTTTCTTTTCCTGACTCTGCTAAGCTTTGAGCTTCAAAGAAATTTCTTCCTCTAAAGAGCTGCTGAGGGGCACAGGGGTGATGCAGTGGATGCTCTGAAAGCATCAGCATTTACTTGAGAATTTGTGTGAGTGTGATCAAATTCCAGAAGTATTATTCACTATAAAATTTAGTAGGAATAAAAAGGAAGCGGAAAACCTGTCCTGGATATATAAATGTCTGCAAAAGGAATGCATGTAGTAGACAAGTAACCAGGTTCCAGTGGTTCACAGCACGTTCATGTGCACAGAAAGTGGATTTTGAAAGTTTAGAACATCCTTTGTGTTCAGTCAGAGGCCAGGCTGTGCTGTCAGCCATGCTGCTGGAAATCCACAGCACGATGATTTAAGTCTCTGGACTTAGTTCAGATTTACAGTGCAGCAGCTTAGTGCATAGCTGACCTTAGCACTTGTGTTTTAGCTTTA
This sequence comes from Erithacus rubecula, assembly GCF_903797595.1. Taxonomy (NCBI): domain Eukaryota; kingdom Metazoa; phylum Chordata; class Aves; order Passeriformes; family Muscicapidae; genus Erithacus; species Erithacus rubecula. The sequence continues at coordinate 4,965,799 of NC_136664.1, forward strand.
ACTAATTGGTTAATGTTTGCTTTGTGGAGTCAAAAAGCTCTGTGTAAGCTCTAAGAATTATTTTTATTTAGTGGCATGTTGGTATATTCATGCCTAATGTTTGTATTTGATTTCTTTTTCTCTGAATGCATGATGGTGTTTTTTTTTTTTCCACTGAGATTTTTCCCAAGGGATTTTTTTTCCCTCTTACTTTCCCTAAATAGCTTTCTGAAATCTAAAGGCCTTCCAGTAAATTCTGATTTCCTTTGGTGGCCTGACTATAGGATGAATGGAGCAGTTTTGGAAATGCATTTTTAAGAAGAGGGAGTGAAAGGGAATGGAGAGGAGGACAATCAACAAAGCTGCTGTGCCTGTATTTATCAGGCTGCCAGTGGGAGCTGCACAGCTCAGACTGCACTTCTAATCAACCCTAAACAAAAGAACATTGAAAATAGCTCAACTGACACAGTCCTCATCATAACTCAGGACTTGGTGGCAGGCACCAGTAAATCCTGCTCTCTTGCTGTTGTTTGTGAATATATTTGTGCATATAAACCCCTCTTCAGCATCTACTGGGGTTTGGGAATCTCCATGGAAGTAGCCCATCAACTTTCCCCCCACTGCTCCATCAATCCAGAGCAGAGACAAATGCCCTGTGACACAGGAACAGGTGGAGGTTGAGAAAATAGGGGCTGGCCAGGACTGAATGAAGATTGCATGTAAATGAGCATAATGATATGTAAAACAAAAGCTCAGCAGGGGCTGTTTGTCCTGGTGTACAGCTACTCAAAGCATGATACAGACTCTGATAAAATAACTGCAGCACCCCAAGATCAGTCTGATGTGCTTTAATGTAATTTTATGCTGAAAATTTAACATAAGCAAGATGGTGTTTAAACTGGAACTAGAAATTGCTAGGACAGTGCCACAGATTGTGTTTTTTACTGGTCTGCTCTAATATTCATGTGAGAGTCCCAGGAAAAGCAGTCTGTGGTTTGAGCCATCTGATGGTCCTGCTGTTCTGAGTGCAGCCTCTCTCTGCAAACTCCCATTACCTGAACTGCCTGGTTATTAAGTTCACCTGGTAACTGTGAGTTTGTTACTGTAAAAATGGAGAGAGATTAATCTGTGTGTGAACTGAGCACCCAGATCTGTGACAGCTGATGGTGTCCATGGTGGGATCAGCTTTAAACACATGAAAATCTGAGCGTGGGCACCTGACAGCTCACAGTGTCCTGGGATGTGTGCTGGGACTGGACATCTTTTGTTCAGGGATTTTAGAGAAGGCTTAATTGTATTGCCTTGGATAATGTTTTCTGATGTCATTAAACATCTACTGGAAAGCTAAGAATAGAACTTCAAAGTAATGTCATCTGTAACATTTGCATTCAGATTTTCCTGAGGAGAAACACTAACAGGTGCTGGAGCCCTGGGATTCCATAATTACATTTAACTCTGAATTCCCCCAAGATTGTAAAAGGTGAAGCTCCTTAAAAAAACCAAAAAACCTTCCCCAGAATATTGAAATTAAGAAGAGATTAATAAAAATCAATAAATATGCTTCCTAGTTTACCTAGATTTTCCTAAATGTTGGATTTAATAATGTTTTTCTGTGGGATGGGAGGATGCATGTGAAATTATTAAGTCTAATTGTTTCAATCTGGCTGCTGTGTGCTCAAAGCCTTCAGAGCCTGTTCTGTTCTCTTCAGGATTTAAATCCTGCATTTTTGGATCCTTCAGAAGGTCACTGTTGTATGGTCAACCCCTGATCACACAGCTGAGACACAAAAAGTTATGGCAGCTCCAGCTAAATAGAGTTAATCAAACTGAAAAATGCATCCATGGCTTTTTGGGTGCAGTTGTTGTGTTGCTACAAAAATCTGTGATATATAATATAAGGGAAACACTGAGTTATGGATACTTTACCCTGGAGAGGGCTGCTGGAGAGGTGGTGGAGTGCATCTGTGGAGCAATGTGAACCGTGAAGTGCTCTTGAGCATCTTGCAGATAAATCTTTGATCTGAGGCATCAGCTGAGGGTGGTCTCAGGGCAGCCCTGGCACCTCAAGCTGTTTGTTTCACTGCAGGACAGGGAGAGATGTTCCCTCTTATGGCTGGAGGGTTCTAAGTGAGGGAAAGGAGAGTGCCAAATAATTTGGCTGTATTTTAGGGACATATGACTTGTCTTATCAGTTGGAATGGTTTTTTTTCCTCTTTTATTTTATTTTTCTTAATGTCTCAATCCTCCAGAAGATCCTGACCCCCAGCTCTAAAAGATAAACCTGAACAGTTTGTCTCTTCCTTTTTTTCTGTGGCTCTTCCTAACCTTTTGCTCTACCACAAAATGCAGAAGGATAGATTTTCACTGATGGCACAGAATTTTATGATGGGGGAAGAGCAAACCAAAGTGTGAGAAGCCTGATGCTGCTGAAATCTTAGATGGCAAAACACTGCTCAGGCCAGGCCAGGGAGCAGCTTTCTCTGTTGTCATCTGTACATTTGGCTGGAATTGCTTCTCTGTGTGAGACCAGTGACTGCAGCAGGGAATGGGTGCAGGGATCCAAGCCCTGGTTATTAGTTTGAGAATCACAGGGTGGAGGTTATAAGTGGAAGCAAAATATGTGCTGCAGATGGCTGTCTGTTGACATTGCTATGGACAGATTATGCTTTCCAGAGATAAAAGAGCAATCATAAACTGGATGTCCAGCCAGGAGAGTATATAGTCTTGAGTAATAGACTTGGACTATGGGGTTAGACTCCAAGTTCATATTAAGTACATATTTTCAAGAAATTTGTGGATTCTCAGATTCAGTATTTAGTTCATCATAAAAAGAACTCCAGGCCACAAAGCTTGGGCCTGAATCCAAACTTTTGCCAGATTTAGCTGATTTGTAAACTAGTGTTTGCCTTTTGAGTTTAGTTGATGATTGTTCTTAAACCAAGCCCAAAAGATTGCTCTGTTGTGCAGACTCTGAGGGCACTTCTGTGCCACCTTATAGTGAATTGCTGCTACATAAAATGTGTCTGGCCACACATCAGTCTGAAGATCAGACTGGGCAGTGTCAGTGTGCTCTTCCCTGCTGCAAACATGCTTTGCTAGTCTGGGCCCAAGGAAACTTCTCAGACAAAGGGATTGGTAACACCCTTCCTCTGGTTTGCTCTGTTCTTTTTCAGCATCTGTGCTGAGCTTTATTCATGCTGTAGTTTTTAGCAAGAGGCCCTGAATTGTCACTGTTTGGCTAAAATCTGCTGTGCAGTGTCCTGTGGAATATTTGTCTGCCTACAGTGGTGGGATTTTGCCAGCACATCCCTAATATCCTCTTGGAGGTTGGTGACATGTTGGTAAAGTGTTGGGGTGTGGCTGAAAGGGTTCTCCATAGCTGAGGAAAAGCACACTCGTTGGGCTTTGATAAAAGACCTATTGGTTGTGTGGTTAACAACAATCTTATTAATGCATGAAACTTCCATTGTTTCTTAATTTACTTGGAAGTGTTGTTTAGACCCTTAATTGCCCTATAATGATATAGTGATAGTAAGTTAGATTTCAATCAACATACTCAGGAATTGCCAGTATTTTAGCAATAAATTGCTAGCTAATAAACTTGTAGCTTCCTTTGTAAATGCCAGTTAAAGGCCTAAACATTCCTCGCAGAGTTAATTGCACATTTAGTGCTCATGTAATTTTGAATTAATTACATGCCAAATGGATTTATGTTGTATGTACTTAATAAACCTTGGTAAGTGGCCTTTTAACAATCAGTTTGTATTTAGGATTCTGTTTATGTAAAAAGAATGACTTATGACACTGGGTCATGATGTTTTTATCAGATCCTGACGTGCTGTGCTGCCCAGTGGTTTGTTTGGGATTCACCACCAGAAGCTGCAGCATTAAATGAGCACAGGTGTGAATCCAGTGCGGGCTTGTGAAGATCTATTGTGTCCCAGCTTGATCCCATAGCCAGAAGATGGATTCTGCACAAGCCTCAATGATCCAGAGCCCACTGGAGTGAGCAGAAGGGCTGGTGCTGGTTTTGCCTTAGGTTTGGGCTGTGCTGCAAATGTAGAACAGCTCTGGAAGCAATTGTGGCACTGCAGCAACAGTAAGAACCAGAGGCAAAAAAGCACAGCACACAACACCCTGCTGAAGTGGAAAAGAAATCAATGCCTGGCTGTTACTCCACATCCTTTTGTGAAGTATTGTTTAAATTAGGTTTCCTTCCCAGATGAGTATTTAACCTGTGAAATTTTGAAAAGTTTTAAATCTATTGACACTGGTAGTGTAGACCCACATTCCAAACAGCAGAAACATGGTTGTGTGGGTAAATAAAGAGGTAAACTAAATTTCCATGCAACAATTTTGCCAGGGTTGATCTTTTTGAGGTGCTTTTGCTTTTAAAATGTTAGACATGAAGAGGTTCTCTCAAATCCTTGTGTACATGTTGTCCTTAAGTTTTAGGGGCTTTATTTTGGTTTTGACATGCCAGGAGCAGTGTTTAATGTGTTTGAAGTTGGCTTTACATACATGTATTCAGGTTTTTTATCTGAGTAACAGCAAGTGACTCCTAAAAGATTTTGCAACCTCTAACACACAAATGATAACCTTTAGGCTCTTAAAAATTTAATTATTGACCTTTACACCTTTTCTCTCTCCTCTGTAGCTAACACATCACTTAGTGCATTTAAATATGGAGTGAGTGCTCAGAAATAACTTTTCAGGGAGATATCATTGTCAGGTTGGAGCAGTGCTGGAGTGTTCCTATGACAGGAATTCCCTGTCAGAATAGCACATGGAATAGCAGGCTTTTGCCCTCTTTACGTAGAGATAAAGGCTGAGCAACTTGGGAATACAGAGGCAGGTCAGGGTGAAGAGAAAAGGCCAGCAATAAAATGAAAAAGCAGGTCCTTAGGGCCTGAAGTGGAGTTCTGCATAAAACAAAATTGTAGAAGTTCTTCCACTGCTGTGGAAATGTCTGATTTCCCTTGTTGTGGAGAGGTCGGGAAGGCAGGTTTACAAGCACCAGATAACTGATGCAGCACTATGACTAAAGTTGTTCTTTCCTATTTTTTTGTCCTGGTGAATGCCATTTAGCTAAATAGTTACACTGGAACACTTGAGGTGTCTGAGCCAATCTGCAAAAGTGTCATCTCATACTTTGCTGGATCCTGGAATAACAGAAACATGAATTTACCAACAGTAGGAGAAGAGCTGCTGTGCTGAGGAGTGTTTGCCCTGTGGATGTTGGTGGCTGTGTGACCCAGCAGTGCTGCACAGAGCAGGTGTCAGAGCAGGATGACAGCACCAGTTCAGTGTCTGAGTGAAGAAAAGGTACCTGCACACTGCCAAGATAAATGATAATTTCCAAGTGCCAGTTGCAGAGCAAAGCCAGGATATCAGGTGTGGAATTTTGAGTTGAAACACTCCCTGTTTCCATGTGAAACTTCAGCAGATAGGAATGAAAGAGGGGACCACATCTTAATCATCTCACAGCATCTGTTTTTTATGAAATGGGAAATTGGGCTCAGTCTACTGTCAGATAGAGCCTCTATTACACTCCAAGCTCAAACTCACAATCAGAATTGATTTTGCTTGCTCTGTACAACATGGAGAAGCAGATGTAGCACATATATTAATGGGCAGTTCTGCCCATCAGGGAAGCAATATTGCCAATCCCAAATGCTCAAAGAACAGAAGATTGAATGATCATGGTACTACGTGTAGAGTTCTCTTTCATTCCTACATTTCCAAGCACCTTCCTTAATATTTTTTTTCTCCCAACCTCTGAGTCTGTGTACCCAAGTGAGCTGGCAGTGAAGATTTTTAGGTGTTTTCCAAGAGGTTTGTTTTATAGTCCACCAAAGCAAAGCTTATCAGTTAAAAAACACTGTGCCCTAATCTCCAGGGCCTTTTCCTGCCCTGCTTACAGGGAAGGGCAGGAAGACTTATCTCTGTGCTAATCTCTGTAAAATGCCCTGTGGAAGGACACCCATCCAACTCTCCTTAGAGCTGTTATTTTCCTCTGGGTGTGTGCTCAGATGAGATCATTAACCAGAGTCTTCCTCATCAAAGCCCCTTTTCTTGCTGCAGCTCCCAGAGCAGTAGAGTGATGCTCCCACAGCTTCTGGGCTGCTGTCTGTACTTTGTACAATGAGGGGTTTAAGCCCAGTGCTGTCCAAACTTGTTCTTCAGCTCTTAGTGCTGCTCTTGCCAGTTGTTGTGATTTACTCTGGTTGTATGATAAAAGTCTTGTAACACTTGAGTCATTTGGGTTAGGGGCACATTGAAGACCTTTATTAAATTTTGTTCTAAAACTGTGTTTTTTCCAAAGGGAGAAATTTATGATATACTTTCATGTGAGGGGTGGAGAGAGAGTGTGTTGAAAGACTCTGCCTAGAGATTTTTTTTTAAGAAGTAGTTTTTGTGTAGAAACCTATGTTTTTGGATTTTTTACATTTTGGAGGTAAAACTGGCTTCCTGAGATATCTTAGTATAAAAACTAAACTGAACAAAAGCCTCACCCCCAAACTCCTGCACTAGGAGAGAAAGTTTTATAAAAGGGCTAACTATTTTCTCTTGTCCCCATGTAAATTATTTTCTCTTTGTTTGCTTCCTTCTGAAAGTGAATCTGCCAAGAGCTAATACAGTGTCAAAGGTTAAAGCATAAACTAGTGCAAAGGGAAATTTAGGAAGAGAATAAAAAAAGTGGGACAATCACTGAGGTGAGGAGATAAACAAAATTGTTCCCTGTTGGCAAAGGTTCTGGAAAGGGCCTTGCATCTGTTGTGCTGGGGTTATGCACAAAGACTTAAAGAAAACTCTGCTGTACAGACAAGAAAACAAGTTGTATTAATTACGCTGACTGATGTGAGGATGAGAATTTGGGCCAGGACCTAAAATGTAGAAATTTTTTATTGACACGTAAATATTTGGATAGATTGTCATCTGGAAGAAAATGTAAGTGCTCACTTGCTCACAGGACTGCAGGTTTTGAACTGCAGTAAACTCAGGAAGCACTGGCTTACTGCCCTCCTTTATCCAAACCCCAAAGAAAATAAAATGGAATCTCCAGCTTAGCTCTATTAGTGCTGTTTTCCTCTGTGGCTGTGCTTGTAACTAAGCTGGGTATTTTGGTTTTTATGCCTGGTCAGGGTCTAAAGGCTTTGCTCTTTGGCAGGGCACATCTGCCACAAGTATTTTCAGAAATTCACTCTGCAGTGTGTCGAGCACCTTCCTATGGCTGGGGCTGTGCATGGCATCTCCTTGGTAATTGGTATAGATGAATTTAATGTGAGGAGAGGAGGGAGACAAATTCCTTTCCAGCAGCTCTTCTTTAGGCAGGATCATATGTTACGGTATCATACAGACAACTGTGCAATGCCTTGTCCCATCTGTCCCCATTCCCAGCAGGTCTTGGCTGTTTCTGCCCTTCCCCATCACCCCAGGAGCAGCCTGGGGGGGTGCAGGTTTCCCTCAGCCCCTGACAAGTGCAGATACACCATTTCAGGTGTTGCACTGGAACTCTGGGACCTTGGCTTTATCACTGCACCCAGTGTATGATCTGTTCTCTCCTTGAAATCCATGAGAAACCTCTTGGAGCAGCAGTCCCAGATAATTTAGATTTACCATGCAATTCTGGCTTGCTAAATGGCCTAGAACAGCAATGTGTATCACTTTGCAAAAGTATAGTTAAAATTAACAATGCAGGATGCTGCCCAAGAATTGCAAATGCCAGACAGGGACTCACCTGCAGCTTCTTATGCTACACAGAGGATTTCCATGTGTTAGTGAGGTTACTCACATCATTAAAGAGTTGCAGGAATGTTCTCTGTACTTTCACATTATCAGCTTTTATAATCTTAGTCCTGACCCTGGAGCTCTGCTTTGGGTTCAGGTGAAGCTCACGCAGGCACTTCGTGACCCAGCTGTGTGAAGTTCCAACTTCCCTGGGCTTAGTACAAGCACTTACATGCAGCAAAATGGCCAAAAGGTGAAAACAAGTGAACTCATCTTATGTTGGATGATTTCTGTGTCTTGTAGCCAGAGCCAGACTGAGAGGAGCCAAGGGCTCCAGGTGACCCAAGATCTCCAGGTGGTTTTAGAGTCAGGCTTCTCATACTAATGTGGGAGCTGACTGTGGGAGCTCAGAAAGGATCAAAGGGTTCTTTTTGGTATAATTTTAGAGGCTTCTAGAGAAGCTCTTCCAGTTACTATCTCTAACATGCTACATGCCTGTACTCTTTTGAGAGTATGTCAGGCCAAACAGAATTGCTGTGTGTCTTAATTAGAGGATGGAAATAACCAGCAGCTCCATCTTCTCTGGAAATTTCTCATGCAGAACAAAGGGAAATTATAACCTCATGTGCTTATTTTCTTGTCATTGCAAACTGCACAGCTTTTTTTTTTTTGACACAAAAATCACCAACTGGAGAGGGTCTGAGCAAAACAAGGGTTTCAGATAATTTTCCTTTATTCAAACTTAGAAAACTTGGTGCTATAAAATAAGACTGGAATTTTTCAGTCTAATAATTCTAGGCACTGCCGTGAAACTTTGAATCTTCAGAACGCAGAGTTTTTCTTTTATCAGCTATACACTTTTATAATTTTTTCTGGTTTCCTTTTCATCTTGTTTTCCTAAAGGCTTGTTTATCACTCCTTTTAGTCTGCATATGTCTGTTGTATCCCTTCCCCAGTGACTTCTGTGTTGAGGCCTATTTCACAAAATGTGACAGATAACAGGGGTTTCAAGGTTCAGTTCTTTCAACTTTGGTGGAAAATGATGTGTGGGTACATTCAGCTCTCACCAGACCCAGGAGAATCCCTTCAGGAGCTCACATTTGAGACCCAGGGGAGGGTAGGAGGTAATCACTGTAAATTCCAGTGCTCACAGGATGGCTTGACTACAAATGTTCCTTTTGATCCTGTAATTTTCCAAAGCTTATTTTGTGAGAAAATTATTTTTGGCCTAGAAAAAGAAATCAAATGGAAAACCAGACAGGTAAAATTTGAATCTTTTCTGCCCAATATCCTCCTTTACTCTGTCATCACCCAAAGGACAGTTTGGTCTTGTAATTGCAGATCTTCCTGTGAGTCCCCTTTTATTCTTGTAAAACAGAAGGCACGAGTGAGCTGTGGAATCAAGTGTGAGCTCCATCCTCAACATCTGGAAGAACTCAGCAGCAGATACTGTCATGGGGCCTTCTCCAACACCCATGGAGAGGGAGTGTTTTCCCTGAGGTCCTCCTGGCCTTTCATAATGGGCATCTCTCAAGGTTTCAGTCTGACAGAACTCCCAGAGACAAATATCCTTTCTCCTGGATCCAGAAAGTCAGAGATAAATAAACTAGGCACTATGAGTTCTTGTCTAGAGGATGTGTCAATAATACCCACTTGTTCTTGAGTCTGTCAAATCCACTGCCAAATTAGGGTAAAGACATCTTCCCTTTTTTAAAAGTCATCAAGATCCCCTTTTCTACTGTTCCCTCAGCTCCATCATCATCATAATGCAACACAGCCTTGCTGGAGTCAAGCCTAGTTCAGGGTATGTTTGCTCTTGGATAAGAATTTGTCCTATTGTAGAACAGAAAGATCTGTTTTTATTCCCAGCCCTTATGTCAGTGTGTTTCTGTCAGGTAACTTCTCCTGCCTCAGTTCCCCCTGCAGAGTGCAGGCAGTGACATCTGCCCATCTGAGCAATGCTGCACTGTCAGAGGGACCTTTCTCATGCTCAAGCATTGCACTTCCATCTCTGAGAACAGCTGGGGTCTCTTCCAATGAACCTTGAGCTCAGTGGATAAAGATGCTCCCTCTGTAAGGAGGGGGAAGTATCATTATTGACTAATAACTGTTATTGGCTCTAAACTGCCAGCTTGCCTTGCTAACATACATTCATAATTATGTGAGATTCCACTGTAATGAATGGGATTGATTATAAAAACGGGGTACTTCATTGTTGATTAATATAATTAATAATGTTTTATTTATGTTGTATGTGGCAAGGCCAGAATGGGAGGGGGATAATAATGGGATGGACTCTTAGAAAGGCAAGATGAGATTTAGAGTGAATACCTTGAAACAAAGGCAGCCCCTGTGGTACCAGGGGTTTCCTTCACAGGTAGTGCAGCAGTGGTGACTGTTCCTAGGATGACTTGAAGTAGACATCAGATATTAACAGTAAAGTGCTTCTGAAGTTTCTGCTTTTTTTTTTTTGGTGGCAATTTTTTTTTTCTGGTTGCTGAAAAGGGGAAAACTTAATTCACATTCACTGCAGAGAGCTTCTTCCTCTGCTTTTGACATTTCACCCTATGCTAAGGGGCCCAGAGCCTGCTAAATCTACAGCCGCCCCTGTTAGCACTAACGTGTCGTATCAAAATTCCTGACTTCTAGCAACCAGGGATTCAACTGAAACAAAAGTTGGAGAGAATGAGTTTCTCACCATCTCTCTTTCCATTATATTCAAGCCACACTTCCTGCATCTGCTATAAATATTTAAAGCAGCAGTAGCCAACGTTTAAGGATTGGGACGGAAGCAGAAATCCAACCGTGTCTGCGCCTTCCTCTGCAGCCTGTGGCAGCTCCAGCACATCAGCCAGAGGTCATGTGCATTCTTAATGAGGTCATCTACCCTCTGCTTACATGGGAGGCAGAGTGAAACTTCAGGGAGAGTTTTATTTGCTAACCATGGTTTATAGCCTTGGATGAGTTGGGGAAAGCTTTATAATAACATATGTCCAGGCCTAGCAGGTAATCGTGGTTATGTAAGTGGCTGTAATTAGTGAAAAGCTTGAAAAATATATCTGTTTCTACAGCTTCCATACAGTGAGTACTAATACAGTTTCTCAATCTGCAACATACTTTTGTCTCTCTTTTTGATGCCTATTACTCATGAAGGGTTAGCTTTCAAAAAGAAAAGAAAATGAGATAGTACTACAGAGACACGGAATTAAAGTCTAAGGCCAAATTGTTAACAAATGCAAGTTTTTTGATTGGAGTTTCCCACTAATATTCCTGAACTGATTTACTTTCCCTCCCTTTTGGTACAAAATACTTCTCCTTCTTGTTCTATATCACATTAGCTCTCTTCTGAGAAGTTATTTTGGACACAAGGATTTTGCTCAGGAATTGAAATCTATGACATCTCCTTTAGTTTCTCAACAGTCTCTTTAGACACAATAAGACTTTTAATTATGTATACACCACAGCATTGGTTGTCTAAGAACCTGTCTTCCATACACACTGAAGAGGTACCATAGACAAAAGGGACAGCTTCATTAGTGCTATCTGTTTATCTCTACTTGATGTTTTGGGATTCATTCATTTGAATGTCTTTGACTGAAAAGTAGACAAATCTGTTTCTTACTTTTCTTGCAGCATTTAGTTTGAGCTCTGGCTCCATGGCATGTGAGGCATGAAATGGGACTGGCTGTTCATGCCAAGAGAACAATAGCAGCCCAGACTAACTTTCAGGTCTGTGGATCCACAATCCAAATCCTTGTGGGAAGGACATTTGGCATCACACTTTTCATCCACACCAGGTGCTTAAGGGGTCGATTTTTTGCTTATGAGTGGTTCTATGGTTTCCCTTGGGCTCTGGGAAGGCTCACTTTTGGACAGTGCACAATGTTAAGGTCTTAAAGACTGATCAACACAAAGTCTTGCTCTTGGAAGACTGTATTGACTTTTATGGTGAACAAGCTTGTTATTGTGATTTTATTCTGGATAAAGAGTCACTGTAGTAACTCAATGCAGCCTGAGAGAGGCTCCTTAGGACTTTTGAAGATGACATTTGATTTTCAGCCAGAATAACACAATTCCACCTAGACGACCCATAAGCTTTTTTTACTGCTAAAGCTCTCTTTTGGAAGAGATTATATCATAAATGAATTGAAGCATTTCCTGGGGCATTGAGTAACATCTTTAAGAACTTGATTTTAATCCCCTGAGAGGTCAGTGGGAATTTTTTATCTGACTTCAGGATGCTTAAACATTAGACATTTCTTTTCTGTTCTTTAAAAACAAAATCTTCCTGAATATTGTTTGTATTATTATTCCTCCTTTCATTTCTACTGCTGAACTCCTCTCTGGAATTAGTCCTTTAATCTCCATGGTAAAAAAGAAAAGAAAAAAAAAAAAAAAAAAGTGCTGATAAGTGGAGACTGGACAGCGGATACATCAGCCCTGTGATTACCCTACTATATTTGGACATTGAAACTGAGAAGTTGCTGCCAATTGCAGCCAGTCCATGGGGACTGGTGAGTTCTGTCAATGGATGTTGTTTGATTGCTTTTTTCACCAGCGGCTGTCGCTATCTTTTTGGCCCTACTAACACCCAGGTCGATAGCTGAAAGGCTGTGGGGATGCAGAGATTTCCTCTGTTCCCCAGCTTGGTAGCAGAGGTGATGTGCTATAAATCACGTGCCATTATGTGATGAATCTGGATCATAATCTAAAGGAGACAAATACTTGGATTAATTATGGTGTGTTTATAGATGCTCTTCAAAAAAAAAAAAAAAGGCTGTGAAATAATTCCTTGTAGGAAATCATTTGACCCTTAGTCCTCAGTTGTCTTTTTAGAGGTGAATATGAAGCAGTGTCACAGCTGGTCTACAGGGAAACTTACAGATCAGCCAAAGCTGGAGAATCTGATTTTTGAGAATTTATCTAAAGTGTTTCATGCCATCTAGATCTGAAGATTTGGTTTGGCCACCTCTAGATCCAGATGCATTTAATCCAGTCAGGATTGGGAGCTTCCTTGAAGTTCAGGAATGTTTCTGCACACACACATACAACTCCCCCAGCCCCCCAACAAGCTGTGTGTGCAGTTCTCTGGACAAAGCTGATTGAATTAAACCTGAGTCCTTTTATGCTGTCTGGTACCAGGAGTTAATGAACTGCAATGTTTAGTGTTGTGTGTAATCAGTCACTAATTGTAGAAACAACTGATTTCAGGGAGTTTGTGGCAATTATGAAACACTCATAATGGCAGCAGTGCACTAAAATAAAATAAAAGACACACTCTTTTCTCAAGCAAAACCAGTGAAGTGGCTGAGTTTTCAGGGAGAAAATGATAGCCTTTCCTCTGAGACTCAGTAAAATCAAAAATTAGTAAATATCTGCCTCAAAAAAAAAAAAAAGAGAAGTAGTGGTTCTTTTGCAAATAATGTTAATCTGAAAGGTTTGGAGACAATCTTGGTTGTAGTTTTGAAGGTATTTATGCTTTGAGCTCACCTGATGGCATTTCAAAGTGTTAACCTGGCACTGGCAGGGGTGTGGGGGAAGAAATGTGTTCATTTCCGTTCCGTTGTGAACAGATCGATAAACAAACTGGAATGTCACTATAAATCTTAGAAAAATTGCCTGCTAAGAAAATGTGAACATTTTTATACAGTTCCTGCTTTCAGGAGCTTGAGTAAAGGATGGCCCTGAAATATGCTAAGTCTGAATGCTAAGGTTAAATCAGCAACATAATCAGTCAAACAAGCTGAGCCTTCACCATGCAGAATTAATATCAGCTCTGGATCTCTCTGCTTCAGTGCTGTGCCACGGTGACAGCACCTCAGAAAAGGTGGTGGTGAGGCAGCACACACCACCTGAGCTCTGCTGGTGCCCTCTGTGCTTCTGCTTGATGCAGATTTATCACACTAACAGGCTAAATCTCACTAAGCTACAGAGAGCTTTTAAGACAATTATTCTGCAGTGTCGCCTTTCTGCAAGAGTCACATCTCGCTGAGGAGTGAGTAGGATAATTAATCTGCAGTCTTTGCCTTTCATTCATAATGAATAACTTGCTTAAAAATGTAATGCTACTCCTAGGTGGCTTGTCTTCTTAATGTAAGTCCTTGGTATATATATTTTTGATCTGTATATTTTCCTATGGTTACAGGTAACTGCACCTGTGCCCATGGGCCTGGAGGAAGGCAAATGCAGGGTAGTGTGTGCACAGAATTTCCTGACCCAGGATCATGGGTGATTTATGGGTGAGGTTTGCACAGCCCAGAGACCAGGGATATTCAGGAAGTTGTAGCTCAATGTGAAAAGCTTTGACAAAAACTTTTCGTTTCCCTACTCCCCACCAAACTGGGCAAATTAGTGTGTGTTCATCCCCAGCCTGGAGGAGCTGTCATTTTTTAGTGAATTCTCACCAAAAGAGAAAATATTGTATTAAATAAAAAGGTATAGAGATCCCCACACAAGACAATGTGCTTCTGTTTCAATCAACCATATCAGAATTAATTTGTGAGTTAAGTAATGCTGGATTAACAGGGGATAAGCTAAAACCACTTATCTGTTGGTGGATCTCTGTCAACCTGCTGATCCAGGGACTTGTATCTGTTGCAACAAAAATCAGTAAGAAAAAGGAAAGAGCTCCTAGGAACTGAGAGTTTCTGTGCCTGTGCTGTTTGTACAGACAAGCTCTCCACATGACAATTGACCTTCTGCTGGCAGGTCTGGTTTTGTTGTAATCTTTCAGAGGTTTTGGGGAAGAGCTCAGCTGCAGTAAGTGCTAGTGGAACTGTGATAGTTTCTAGTAGCTGGTGGTCTGGTGTTCCCAGATTTTAGAGTGGACTGTTTTATATTAATTTTAACAATAGACTGTACTGGAGAGCTTTTCCTCTGGTAGCTGTTACAGAAAGGAAGAGAGAAAAGGGAGAAAAGTATTTATATCCTTTAATTCAGCTTTTTTGGCATCCTGACAGACAACATCAGAAGTTGAAACTGGGGCTATTAGGTATATCCTAGTGTAATTTTTAAAAGAATGAAAGAAAAAAAAAAGACAGGTTATTGAAATCCCCCAATTTTATTCATTTTCTTTTTTTTTTTTTTTTTTTCTTGAAATTACAGCAGATCCTGATAATTTACAATATTGGCAGCTTCAAGTGTAAATTAATGTTTTCAAGGCTGTGTTTGCCCAAACCACCACTAATAATTTTTAGTGGACTTCTTGTGAAAATGTAATCACTAAAGAAAAAAAAAAAATCTTCATGAATCTACAGCATATAAAACACAGTGATTTTAACACACTAAAACTGCTGGATTAGCTGGTGGGTGTTGGAAGCCCAGCCAGGCTGGGTGAGGGACCAGAGCTGAGTGAGGTATCTGGGGGGATGCTGTGCCTGTGCTGGGGTGCAGAGGCACACAGCCTGGTGCACTACACCCAGCAGGTGTGGAAATGCACTTGAAAGCCATTTTTCTCTTTCCTTGGGACTTTGTCTTTCTTCCCAGCGCCGTGGAGCAGGGATGAAGGGACTGGGGCCATGCCTTTGACGTGTGCGTGCATTTGCAGCTCGGCTGAGGTCAGAGCAGAAGAATGCTGCTGTAATTATGGCTGCAGGCAAGGGCTGAGCATAATGGGAATCAGGGTCTGGCTCAGCCAAAGATTTCCTGTATGATCCTGGTCAAGTCACTTAATTACTTTTGCCTCATTTCTCAGTTGTACAGTGTATATCCTAAGGCTTCAGTTACCTGCCTTGTCTATTTAAATCAAACTCCCTTTGAAGCCAGGACTGTACAATGAGACTATACTGTTAATTGGAGTCTCTGGGTGATAGTGTAATTGTGTGTAGTGTAATAACAACATTTCCCTGCAATTTGCATCAGTTTTGCCACGGAATCAGCCCTCTGCAAAGCTCACAGTTTTACACTGCTCCTGTTGAACACCAGTGCACGAAACTTAATGCTGGCCCATTAAATGTGGGCTAATCTCACTCAGGAGACTTATCACTGAGTGCACTGAAAGGTCCTGCAAAGGCAGACATCTCATTTATTGTTTTCTGGGGCTGGGATTTCCCCCTAAATCCCTTCTTTCACTGGAGGAAATGGAGTGAAAGGCCTGGCACCATGTCCACGTGCAGTGTTCCTGCATCCCTGGGTGCAGATGCTGGTGTGGTCCAGTGTGGGAATGAGCTGTTCCACACAGGTTTTCAGGTGTGGGGTTTGTGGGCTTGAGCTGACATGGTGGGGCTGAGCTTGCTATCTAAAGCTATGAGGTAAGAAGTTAATGAAAAGTTAAACCAGCCCTTGTTTCTTCCCCATAAAAGCACTGTTGTTACGGAAGGCTTCTAGTGAAATAAATAAATAAGCAAGTCAAGTTTCATTTGATTTTAAGAGAAACAAGCAGAACACAGAATTAACAAACTAACCATGGCCATACAATTTCAGTGACATTTTGAGCAGCAGTTCATGATTTGGGATGAACTGTCCTGACAGAAATTGCTGTTTTGTAACTGTAAATATTGCTGAAATCCAAGCTTATGTAAATATTTTTAAATGGGAGGAACATAGACAGCATGTAATGCAGAATTTAGGTTGATCATGATGGAGATTGGATCTGCTAGGGTAACTCAGCTGGCTGTGATGAGGTCTATGGTAATTGGGGCTGAAGTGAGTGGTTAGGAAAGGATTGTTTTCATAATTTTGCGTGGTTGTGTGGTAAGGGAGAAACCCAACCCTGTGTAAAGGGCCTGCACGAATGCCATGGATCTCATATATCCCCCTAAACCACTCAGAATGGGGCTGAAATGGGAAATTCATCAGAGAAATCAGTACAAGGTCAAATGGTGTTTGTTCGCCCCTGGAGTAGGCAGGAGGGAAAAATTAATTTGAAGTGCAAGAATATGAAGTTGAGTGGATTTTGCTGACTTTCAGGATGAATTTGGCTGGGAACCTAAGTAATAATAAGTGGATGCAGATTAAGAAAGCCTACAATTTTTTATTGTTTTTGAGCAAAAGCTTCCACTTATTCCAACATTAGAAAGATAGATTATTCAGATTCAAAATTTCCTATTTGTTTTTCTAAATATATGGGAATATGTAATCCATCAGAGAAGCCACAGAATTTTAAAATATATTTAAATGTATATAAAATGTATATGTGTATTTTTTCCTCACCTCAAGGGCAGGATAATATTTTAATTATGGAAGAAAACCTGGAGAATGAGGCAAGTTTTAGCCTGTTATGAAGTGCCCCATCTCAATCTGGCTGCATCTAACATCTTGTTTCTGCACCTGCTTAAATCAGCGGAGAAAACTCTTGAAATTTTTGATAGTGGGTTAGCAGAGTATTTAACTCTGTAAATAGCATATATGCAACAGTTAAATGTGGAAAAGCTGGGATCTAAAGCAGCAGATGGTCTGCAGTTACCATTCACCTATGGATTAGTCTATGTACATCCTTGCCACCTCACAGGAACATTTATAGTAAAAGTTTTTCCATTTGTTGGGTGCACACATGCAATATCTGTGTAGAAGCAGCTAAGAATGTGCCAGGTGCACCTTCTATTAATAGCAGGGGAGAATCTCCTGCTCCAGAACAGCCTCTGCTGTCTTTGGATAACAGAGCTGTGAGATGCTCCCTATAGAATGGGCTAAATCATACCAAGCTGTGTGTTAATAAAAGTGGAAATTTAGGTGACTGTGAGTGAATGATTGAGTAAAAGAGCTGTGTAGTCCTGTGCACCCTGTTTTTATGTGCATGTAAGCAGACATGCATCTGGGCAGTCTCATGGATTTAGCTGCAGTGGTGACTTCCTAAGATGAAGCCACATGAAGCAGAGGGAAAGGAGCAGTTTTGTAACTCACTCTGAACTTTGGTTTATGAGGCTCCTGTCACAGGCAATGATGGGAGGTCAGTGCCACCAGACAATAAAGCAAAGTGCCTGCACAAGCCAGCCCATGAACTCTTTTCCAGCAGTTATAGTGAGTGGTGAAGATATTCTCTGAAATTCAGACATGGCAACCTTGGTCCTATTTATATCTGCATCATCTGAAAAGGTGGGGCCTGCCTGCTCTGGGATGATACAGACACATGGTAGTGCTGAGTCTATAATACCCTGGCTTGACTGAACAAAGAGCTTTAATAAATGTGATGGGTTTTGGAGTCTGTAGCTGGAATTTTTCCTTCCCTTCAGTGACACTAATGCATCTAATAAATTAATGAATATTGGGATACCTTAATGCCAAACAAGGAATTGGTGCCTCCTGCAGTCCATTGATATTTGTAGCTGCTTTTGGTGTTTTGGAGAGTTTTGCTCTTTATTTCACCAGGGCCAGGATTTGTCCTGAGGACAGTGTTCTCACAAACAAAGGCAAGAGAAAGAGCATCTGAACTGATTTGTGTGTGCCTTAGATTTCCTCTCAGCACTACTTGTGTGTAAAGAAGTAAAATAAATGCCACTGATGCATTCATATCCTTTTCAATTTGTCTAACACAAAACAATAGTTTCCACTTCTTTTGTGTGATTTATGTTTCCTTAATGTACAACTGGTGCTTTGACATGCTGCAGAAGAGAATTTGTTGGACACGGTAATGCTGATAGAAAAATGTTCTCTCTGTTTAGATGTCATGACTATTTCCCTTTTCAAGTGAAAATTCTAGTGTCACATACAAATGTTACCTTTTCCCCTGATTATCTTATGGAAAGCTAATAGTTTTGGAATAGATACAGATTTTTAATGCAATGCTATGGTTCTGGTTTATAGAAAAATGGATCAATTACCAAGGCAGGCTTCAAAGAGGGAGACTGCCCTAAGTTATAAATGGCTCAGTCCCTTAATTCTGTCATAATCCTATTTGATATATAGTTCTCAGTGCTGCTGAATCCTTTTAGGGCTCTTTGATCAAGTGAGTACTTTCAAATGTGATGCCTCCTGTCATCTAACCCCCTAAAAATAACACGACTTGCCATTTAATTTCTGGAAATATTCATTTTTCCTGCCTTTTTTTTTTTTTTTTTTTTTTTTTTTTTTAATAGGGAAAACAAAAAGCCTCACTTTCATATTTGCTAATTTAAGGGGAGAAAGAAGGACTACCAGAAATAAGAGGTTAGCTTTTTAAATTTATCAAAGGTTTACTCCAGGCCTGAGCTGTAGCAGAGAGAGGACCTGGTACTTGGATGCTGATGTTCTGGGTTTGACTGAGGACTGAATTAATTGAGGATATCAGATGTATGAGAGACACCAGAATATCATGGACAGCTTCTGTTTTCAAAGATAGCAAATGGTTTGGCAATTATTTTGGGGTGCTTTCCTGCATGCCTTGAAATTCAACAATAAGGAGCAGATCTTTGTGTAGTGCCTCATGTCTGGCTTTTTTCAGTATCCTGATGAGTCTTTTCCAGATTAGGTCATGGGACTCATTAGATGTGCATGTTTGACACAGATCCTTTTCTTCCTCCCAATTTTTAAAAGAACACCAGGAAATTGTACAGTTACTAAGCCTGAGTTAATATTTTTTATATTAAGGTGACGTGGTGCCAGAACTCCTGCTTTTCTGTTGGGCACTATAACTGCTGTCACTGCTAGTCAAAATCCAGCTCTGTAAGGAAGAAAAGCATGCAAATGGAAGGTTTAATATTTGGCATATGAGAGGTTCTTTGTTTTCCTTCCCCTTTGCAACCACTGTCACTAAGTTACATTCAGCATTGGTGTTTTTTCTTCCTGTAACTGATATGCACCCAGGTAAGCAGATCCATTGACTTAACAGAGACAACTCAAGAGAGTGAGGGATTTTAGGATCAAATTGTCCAGACCTGTGCAAGGTTTTCAGCTCTTCTGGTTGGAAATTGGCAGCTCCTGGAGCTACACTTGGCAGTTTCCTGCAGGAGAAGCTTGGTCTGGGGCAGCAGAGTCTCAGGAGGGAAATTTGGCTTGCACAGAGGCATGGCCAGCTCAGCACCTCCCATTTTGCCCAGCCAGTCACGTTTTCCAAGAGATCATTTATATCCTGGAAAAGAAAAACACTGGAGGAGTGTGGTTGAGGTGAATCTTGCAGAGCTCTCCCCAGTGTGAGATGCATTTGAACTTTGTCCTCGTGGCAGCTTTGGATCTGTGGGCTCTGTGGGGAGCCGTGGCTCACATCTTGCACACTCAGCAGGGGCAGCCTGCAGAATTTGGCTCTTTTCTATCTTTGCATCTCACCTCAAGAGCCAGCCAGCTCTTGGCTTTCTTACACATGGCTGTGACCTGTCTTCCTGCAGACATCTCCTTTTGAAAGGTGATGAGGAGAGGTTAAATCTTCGGTGTCATTGTAAATACTTTTAAAAGGCAGATTGAATGTCCATTGTCTGTCCCTTGGAGTAATTAGATTTACCTACAGCCCTCCAAATGAAGTGATGGGAGCATGACAGCCAAATGCTGTCATGATGGAACCAGGCTGGCTTGTAAAAAGGCTACTCAGTGATGCAGCTGCTCTGTGACTGTAGAGGACTGGATGTTTTCTCCCATAGAAATAGATTATCCCAACCAATCCCATATCCCTGTCTCAGACCAGCTCTCCCTCAGCATTTAACAAGTGGAACAGACTATCACATAGTTCTAACCTGTTCAGATGTTATTCTGCTTCTGCCTACAGGTTATTTTATGTTCAGCTGGAAACTTGAGCATTTTGAACTCCTGAACCACCATCTGCTCAATCTATAGAGTCTGTTTATCAGAGGGTTTAAGTGCACTGTAAGGTCCAAACCATTTTATGGAGCCTTGCCAGCTGAGATGAAATATTAGTTGCTGTATATTTTGAAAAACTGTCGCTTTGTAGGCCAAAAGAGCTTGGAAATCCCAGCTGGTAATCAAAGAGCAGTGTCACATTTTTTATGGTCAGGGGCTCCATTGGTCCCAGATTCTTTAGAAACCAAACTGATAAATTAGCCAATCAAATTTAGATCTGACTTAAATCCAAAATGCCATCACTGAAGACCTGTATCACCAACAATAACCACTGCAAAAAGTTACACCTTGTGAAAGTAAACATGTAAAGCACCTATGCAAGATGTTTAGCTTCATGTTCAATAAATCCCTCCTCTGAAAACAAGAGCTCAACACGGGCGTGATCCTGCAAGCACTTCTGCCTGGGTGGAGATGTCCTAACCTGTCACCATGAGGATCTGGAAGGGTTTGCTATTGATTCCTGTGGGTTAGATGTGAGGCCTCTTTATTCCTCTCAGTGCACAGGGCAGATCACTGTGGATAAGCAAGGTTTAGTAGGCTTCACTCCTTGGTCCTGTAATGCCATTAGTGACAATTACATCTGATTCTGCACCTTACTACTCAGTGCTGGGGCTAATCCAGTGAAGGCCACGCTCTGAGATGTTGTGTGCCAGTGGAATGGATTGCTGAGCCTTTAGCCTGGCCTCATGTGGAGGGACAAACTCCCTGTTGTAGAGCTGGCTTTGGTGGCAGTGTGGCAGCAGTGCCCTGGCAGCTCTGGGCTCCCAGGAGCCGTGTGCTGGCTGGCTGAGGATGGGCCAGGTGTGCACCTGGGCTCAAGGGTGAGAGCAAGGCACAGGCAGTGCCTTTGGAAGGTGCTTCTCCAGCATCTTCCCAGTTTGACAGCCACACAACCTGAAGGAGGCATCTCTTGGTGATCTTGGGAGGTGAGGACTGGAGAAAATGAGGAGATTGTAGCACTCTCCTTGGCCTGATGGTGCTTCTCACAGTGGACTTGTGAGCAAACCCCAAAGCTGTGACATCTCCTGCTGGCCACAGTGTGACCTGGCACTTGGCACCACCTCTGAGACCAAACCCTGGGCTTTGGCAAGAGGGGGAAGGGAAAAGTGGGATTACTCCTGAGATGAGCTCTGAGCACACAGCTGTCCTAGCTGAGACACTTGCCAGCCTTCTAAAATAAACCCATGCAAGCCACTCTTTTCTGATCAAAGAATGAAGTGGCTTAAGCTGGATAAAGCCTGTGTTGGTGACAGACTTCACTGCTAAGGCCAGCTCCTGCATTTCCTTCATTTAGTGATGGCTTTTAAGGATTTTGATTTAATTCTTTGGGTCTTAAACATAAGCAGAAAATGCTTACAACTAATCATACATTTTTGTTTTAATTATGGAATTTGGAAGCTTTAAAATAGAATACCCCCTCTGCAGTGTTTCCTGTAAAATGTTCTATTAAAATGTATTGTTCTATCCTTTTCCTCCAGCTGAGTTTAGCACAGGGTAGCTAAAGAGACCACAACAGAGCAGTTTGCTTGTGACTTTTCAAGGAGAAATTGTTTTGAGTGACTGTATAACCTCCAGAGCCCCAGAACACATCTGATTTCCCCTCACCTCTGCTGTGACTTGTCCCATGACATGGGACTATCGATAATATATGTATCTTCTTACTGTACTGCTCAGTACATTCTCCTGGAGGTAGATCTGGTTAGAAAGCACTTGAAGTTTCCTTACACATCTCCACTTCCCCAAGGGATCAATGTCTTGATGGATCACATTCAAACACATTCAACATCTCACGGAGGGTGTGTGAAAGGACAACAGAATCACTTTCACTCTATCCATATCCATTTCCTACTCCACTCCCTGTTTTACAACTATTGGCATGCCTGGAGGGAACAGCGTTTCTCAAGGTCACAGGAGGTGGAAAATAGCCACTGTTGAGGTACAGAAACTTTTGAATCAGGGTGGCAAAGGCACGACCTTTATCTGACTCCAAGGATTTGGGATTTGCTGCTGGTGGCAGCGTGTCTGTCTGCACAGTGGGGTTGTGGTGATTTTTTTTTTTAGCCTTTACAAACAAGGTTAAGTGCTTATTTTTTAAAAGGGTGATAGTAATCTTTGCATTTTGAGGGTAAGAATAATTTCCTAAGCTTCTCAGCTTTGCATTCCAGGAGTGAAGGACAATGAGATTCCAGCATTTCACCCTCATTTCCCAGTGTGGTATGCACATCTGCCTTATGAAGTTCAGTGCAGTTTTAGGTACTGCACACTTGCTCTTTTACTATGTAGGGTTGTTTTATCAATATTAAAAAGGAGATTCTGACAGACCATAGCCTGGGAGTGTCCAGCAGTGAGCAGTCACTTTTAGGAGTTTTTTACTCGTGTGGGGGTGGGAATTAAATCTCAATTTTCCATTCCAATGTAGGAGCCCCAGCAGTTTGGTTTCAGAGGAAGAAAGGAAGAAACACATTTCTTTCTTGTAGCCTTGAGATGAAATGTCAAGTGCCTATGAACCTATCCTAGCAGAGCCTCTACCAAGTCAAAATGATGCATTTTGGATCTGCCAAAAGGAATATTTATCAGTGTCAATGCAACTCAATCCAGCCACGTGTGTTTGAGAATGAATACAAACCAGGCAAGAGCATGGAGCAAGGGGTCCAATTACTGCTGGAACTTTCTACCATAGATTTTTCAAATTTTTTTTTTTTTTAATAGAAAACATGCTTCATGGAATTTTCTGAGACAAAATTTCATTATCATCACAAAAGTATTCATCTTCCATTGGGGAAAGCAAATGAAGTATCTTGTTTCTACTTGGACTTTTTGAGTCTGTGGTTTTAGAACCAAATTAAGTTCTGGGTCCCTGTGACATGTAATCTGCTTCTACCCTGAGTGCCAGGATGTCTTATGGGAGTTGTAGTTTTCTAGTACCAGAGCTCCAAACTTCATCATCATCAAGCCAAGCTTAATCTTCCACAATCTTTAGCTGAACTAGTGCTTGTACCCCAGGTACCTGCTGTCAGCTGAGTAAGTTGGATCTTTGACTCAAATCTAGAGTCGATATGCCAGAAGGGCTGTATTAAACAGGGAACAGCTGATTTTGGTCTGCAAAGACCTGCAGATTTCATAGCCTTGTAAAAGCAGGAACCAGATGTATATTTTAATGAGATTTAATGAATGCACTATTGGGCTGCCAGGAAGAGAGGGAAGCTGAGATGATAGGAACTGAAGTGAGGTATTTACTCATTTCTTTGCAGAATTTATTGGGTCAAAACCAAGAAACATTTAAGCAGAGCTTTTGAAAGGGTTCTCAGTGCCCATTGGCTGCCAGGAGCTGCAGGGCATCCACCCTTTTGTTTTTTATGGAAAATATAAATGGGCTCAGTAGAATTTTATTTTTCTTCTGCTCTTTTTTTGTCCTTGAAGTGCAGTCAAATGTGTGTGGTGCTTATATATGATGGGTTAATCCTCCTTCCCTGAGAAAAGTGGTTTAGATATTGTATAGCACTGTGCACAACACTCTTTAAGTGCCAATCCTAGAGCATCTCAGGTGTTCCTTAACTTAAAAAAACTTGCCAGAGAGGGATGCTTATTTCCTCATTTTACAAACTTGGAAACCAAGAGGCAGAAGAAGCTCTAGGCAATCACACAACTTGATCAGAAGGATATTCTGGGTTTCCCCGTGTGTTTATTTTTCCTGTGTTCTGTTAGCATTGGCTCAAGTGCACCTTGCAGCAGTGATGGCATTCCCATTAGCACATGGCTTGGATGGTGGGAGCTTCCACACAGATTAATAAAGAAGCAGTTTCTGTGTAGGCTTTATAGCCTGAAAAGATCATGGCATTCCTCTTGTGAGGAGAGCTGCCTGAAATCTTCTTGCCTCTCCTTGTGTGGAAGAGACATTTCAGCACATTTGACTTTGCCCAACTTAGATGTTTGTTTCACTTTGCAAGTGATATTTTGTAAATATTTGTCATTTTGCCGATGTTTGTGCTCTTCCAGCCTTAAACAAAGCTTGTTACTGTTAGTGAACATATCTGCCTTTTGGCATCTTTTCATTTAATTCTTAGGATTCCATATGTTTTTAACACACTGAAAATAAAATCTTATTGCTGTTAATTCTGTTGCTCTTAAAACCTTTTACCTCTTTTATCACTTTTCTGGAGTTCATAGTTTCTAATTTTTATCTGTGGCTTTCAATTCTCTTCCTCTTTCTACTCCTATTTGTTATCTGGTTTATTTATGCATACTTAGGATTCATAAATAGCTGCATTTCCTTCTCCCTCTATTTTACCCACTGGCTCCTTTTTTACTAGTTGTGTCCTTCTGAGCTAATTAGCAATGCTTTTAGTATCAATCACAACTTTCTGTTTACATTCTTTGTACTACTGTAAATGGCAAGGTTGGTTTAGCCAATAACTTCACAAAAGCAGCCAGATCCAGGGCAAGTGAAGGTCCAGGGCAGAAAGAGATCTAAAAATGTCCTTTACATTTGACTCTACTCTTACTCTGTCCAAATGCCCTGACAAATTTCCACTTGTCCTTAGGATGACTGAGGTAGATATAAATAAACCACAACATGTGACCTAGCATTGAGTGTGAGGGGTTGAAATCCCATCCCAAATAATCAATCCCACTGCAATTTCCTAAGTAAGATTGGAGAAGGGATAAGAGTCAGCTGTACTGAGCAGCAGTGATTAGCCTCATTTACCCTGAATTGCCTAGGAATGGTGAGGCTGTGTGATTGTATAAGTCACCAGCTGAGCAAAAGTGTTGAGGGAAAGGATGGAATAAGGGTCTGGGTTTGTTTCTAGGTGATAGAAAGCACTTGGCCATGAACTGTGCAGCTCTGGAGTTTCTCTGCAAATTGCTATTATTTCATGGCCAGATACGTGCAGGGATTTTGTGAATTGCTTGGGACTTTCATATTTTTGTTCAATTTCTGCCATATTCTTGCCATTGAGTTTTTTTGTTGTTGTTGTTCTCAGATAGAGACCTGCATGTTTCTACCGTGAGTTTTGCAAGCAGCATTAAAAGCACTGTTGGTTAGACTGAGAGAAGCAGGGTAACCCAAGCCTGGTCTCTAGGATGCTGCTGGCTCACCTTGTGGAAAACTAAGGTCTGCTTTGGCTCCAGAAACAGACTCACATTGAGGGGCCCTGGCAGTGGAGGAGCAGGTGTGTGCTGGCTGCAAATGAGTTCCCCTGGCAGCAGTGCAGGGATGTGTGCCTACTGCTGATCAGTGCTGTGCCTGGCTCCAGCTCATTCCATCAGGATTTGCTTTTCTGAGCACTTAAAATCAATATAAATTAATAAAAAGAAACCCAACAGCCCATAAACAACATTAGCTATGGAGCTGTTAAAATACAAGCAGTCAAACTATATTTAATCTACTCTCTCACATTAATGCTGGGCAAGGGCACATTTTTTAAATGCTGCTATTGGATTAATAGCAGATGTTGCTCAAAGGAAATAATCAATGATTCTCATGGAGAGTTGTTTTGGAGGAGGCTTCTTGGGGCCATCTGAAGAGTCAGTGGTGTGTGCACAGCTGCCCAGGGCAGGGTGGCTCTGAGCTGTGTCAGGGCCAGCCTGGCTCCTGTGGCCACGAGCCCTCCTTTGGTGAGACCCAGACAGGCCCCCTTGCAAGCTGGCAAAAAATGGACTGAATTTCATTATTGCTCTGAGATCCATTTCTTCCCAGCTTAGCCTTTGACTCCAAGATAGTATCTTTGTAGCTCTCTGAAGTTCAGGGATTTCCATGCTTTTGATAAAATAGCAGTGTTTAATATTGAATTATATATCCACATTCTTTGAGAGGTGTATCCTCTTGTAGGGTTCATTTCAGTAGAGTCCCTCCATCCAGTGTTACATCTTCCCTGCTTTGTGAGTGCCAGACTTCTCTGGTCTATAATTGGCTAGTTTTAATTATTTTATGAGTTCTGGCATAATCTAGTACAGTGCTGAAGTATCTCCTTCCTATTTCATTTCTGTGGAGACATGAAACAGTTCCCTCTGCAGTAACAAGGCTCAGCCTGGTCACGCAAGTTCCAAGAGCTGCTGAGAGCACAAATGTGTCTATACCCCTGTTGCAGCATCCAAAAAATGAGCAAAAACGTGCTCTTCCTGTGTGGCACACAAAAGAAATGCCACATTTTGGTGTGGGCATAGAATGGAAGGTTTCCCTGCACCACCAGTGTCCCAGGGCTGGAGAAGGTGAGGGAAAAGGGGAGGGAAGGATGTGGCTGTGCTCTGTGCACCTCTGTGGAGAGCTTGCAGCAGCTGTAAATTGGTGCAGTGGACTCACAGCTTTGCCACCATGTCCCTACTTCAACCCCAACATCTCAAAAGTGCCTGAAACCAGCAGCACCTTGGCTGGTTGGGACCTTTCTGCACAGGAGAACTCTGGAGAATGAAGAAGCTGAGAACAGCTCACATTAGTACAGCAAGTTTGAGACTCTCTTTTGGTTGAAGCAGAATCCAGGCTTTGTCTTCAAGATGTCTCAAGGAAACATCCTCCCTTCTCCCTGAAGTGGATTCATATTTAGACCTCTCTTCTTTCTCTAACCTGTGTGTGAGTGGTTTGTAAATACATATATAAATATATACATACATATACATCCACATACTCCTATATACCATAACCTCACACCCTCTTCCCATTGTAATTTTTTTTTAACACTTGTGATTATACAGCATCTTGCAAGGAATTAAGAAGTTCATAATTATTTATAAAGTTAATACTTATAATGAAATGGTAGCACTTTGATGTCTGTATATGTTTTCTAAGCTAGGATGACCTATATTGTAGAGGTATTATGTGTAATAGGTGATGCAGGGATTGGCTTGGGAATTACCCATGTTTAATGAACACTAAAATTAGAATTTGACTGAAATCCACATAAATGGCTCGACAGCAAGTTTGACTGCCCCTGGGGAGCTGTGGGCAGCTCAAATTTACCCACAGGCATTTTTGAAAATGTTTTTTTTGAATCAGCATAGTGTGCTTTTTGGAGCAGAGAGTGCAGCTTGCACTTTAAACTCCCTTCTCTTCACCTTGTCCCCCATTTTGGTGTTGAAAAGCCCTCCATGGAGAATAGAGCATGAAGTATGCTGCAGGTATAACATATGCTACACTGGTGGGTTTTTTCCAGTACTTGCCATGGGAAGTCTTCTGCTTTCCCTCCATGGTGGCCTTGTTGCTTTTACTCTCACTATTTTGAATTTCCAAATATTTGGCCTCTTCTGTAGGTATATGTACTTTGGATAGTGCAAAACCTGGTCTAGCTGCTCTCCATCTTGCTGCCCACCCCACTGCAGCACTAAAACCCTGCAACCACAGAGAATCCCAACTCTCTGAAGCCTTTTTTTTGTTTTCATGTTGTCCTCTCACTCTGAGGAAAGATGAAGCTGTGCCTTTCTTTTACCATATAAAAAAGCTTTAATTATCCTTCAGGAGACCTGCTTTTATAACGACTATTAATTCCTGGTCACTTACAAAATAAAAAAAACATTCCTGAAAGAATAATACACAGCACTCCCACTTTGCACAGGCCTGGAGGAAAGGACCAGTCTTAATTTCCTTGCATCACCCCAAAAGTGGAGTCAAGAAACACTGTTATTTGTGTTCAGGATGCAGATGCAGGCTGTCCTTTGCTCCTCTTGCTTTGTCCCAGCAGCTGGCTGGTGGCACTGAGCTGTGCCATGGCCATGGCTTTGGGCTGGCTGGCTGGATGTGGCAGGGCAGCTTTTTGCTGCACAGCCTGGAATGGTTTGAGCTCATGGCCTGTTTAACTCACAGCCCAGTTGTGCAAGTGGAAAATATTGCAATTATAATTGTCGCCCACAGTCAGTGTGAGAATTCTTCCTAAGATTCAAGGAGAAATTTGCTAATTTAAGAAGCCAGCAATTTTCCAGAAAATCTTGGGGCAAATGAATATCCCAAATCCCAAGGGGAATACATCATGATACTGGTGGGTTCATCTGTAGGTCTTTGGTTTGTTTTAAGAGCATATATCTCCTTTTAGGATGTACCTGCAAGGAAGCTCTAGGTAAAATGGAAAAGTTTAACACTGGTTTTAAGCTGTTTAATTGGAGTTTGTGAGATGACGTGACTGTAAAGAATGAAGTCCCTCAGTGCCTTCCTAGTTGGTGTACTCTGGATTCAGTTTTTTGCAGTTTTATATTCCTAAGCCTGAACTGTAGCCTAACCTTTTAAAACTTGTCTACATTGCTGCTTCTTTCCTTCCTCTCCTTTTTCTTCCCAATTTTGTCTTGCCTGATAGCAGTAGGATGTTGGCTGGAACAGACAAGCCTTTTTATTTCTTTTGACTGTTTCTGCAAAGCTTGATGAGGAATTTGCATAATCAATGAGGTAACCCTGTCACCCCAAACATGGAGTCTTTAAAGAGAATAGTTTTATGCAAATTAGATATTGATGGTGTAATGATTAATTGGCCCTGAGCCTTTGTTAATATGCAATTGTTGTAGTGTAGGATGCATTTGTAATTATTTTGGTTTGGTTGTTCAAACAAGTGGTGGGCACTTAATTGCTTGCAGCAATTGAAGAGACAGGATATCAGAGGAAAACAAAGAGCTGGTTAACTGGTTGCCTGATATAATGTTAGATTTCCTTGGTGCTTGTGGGGCTACATGATCAGATTCTCAGGTGATAAAAATTAATGCAACTCTTTTGCAAAAAATAGAACTATTCTGACTTGTAGCAGTTGAGGATGAGATTTGAGATGTTCCCAAACTCCAGTTTCATTGTTGTATTTGGATCATACTGGATTTGGGATGGTGAGCTGTGTTGTTGATTGCTGTTGGTTATTATTATTAAAAAGAAACAACTTTGGTTCCAAGGGTTGCAATGAGCTAAAAGAATTCATTAGGGAGAAGCTGCTTGTACAGTTTCAAGCAAATAAATAAGTATCTGAGCTATTTTACAGTCTCCAAAGTGCTTGTCTGCTGTATGTGACTTTCCAGCTAGTTTGGTATCTATTTTCCATGTCCTTTGCCTTTAGATCTGTTTTTAGCAGACAGGGAAAAAAAGTTTGTATTTGGAGGTGAAAAGTCCTACATCTCCAGAACTGTACTTAAGCTGTCAACTGCCAGGTGTTTTTAGAGTATGAATTTACTGTATTTTTGAATAGAGATATGTTTCAGTTGTGAAGTTTCTCTCCTGGGACACCTGAAGGAGATTGCAGAGATTGCAAGGAGATTGCACATGGGAATAGTGGACAGAAAGGCAGCAGCTGAGTGTGATTAAGATCTTCTAAAAATTAACTCAGCTAATAATTATAGATACATAAATATTAACTTGGTATATAATTATAATTGTAGAATTATTATGCCTATGTAGCAATGAGCACATTCAATGAGAACAGAATTACAAAATAGAATAGAGAAATGGGAGTGAGTAAAGTGTAACAGATCCTTCTTGGCAGAGAGATGCAAGATGTCATTTGTCTCATCATCAGAAAACTGAATTACTTAGAAAAAAAGGTGATTTTTGTCGTTTATTCCATCAGAGGAGGCATTGGAAGTGGGAGGGCTGTGTGTGTACCATGGGTAGGACTTGCCCTAGCAATGATATCCTTTGGGACTGAGAGGGCAATGCTTTGGGTTCCTCAGTCTTGCTCTGGTCTGCTGTTTCCCTAAAGTTCTGTCTAAACTCCTGTGATAAAAAGCTTTCCTCAAGAGGTACAAAACCCAAAAAGAACCCACACCCCATTTTCATCCCATTTAGCAGGACAAATTACATACACAGTGTATGTGTGCATTGTCCTGAAGTTGGTGCTGGCGTGCAAAATAAAATCAGTTTTTAAAATAAGTTTTTTGCATGGTCAAAATGAAGATATAATTTTCCTCAAATAGTTTTTACAGAGTGGCTGATGAGATCTAGGTTGTTTGAAATTAATGGTTTTATCACAAGGAAAAGGAAATGCAGAGCTTTGCTTTCAATCGTTTTTGAAATCTCTTACTTTTGTTTAAACCTACTTATGATAGTGGGGATTAATTACACAGATCCACTCTATTTTGGTTGGTGTCCTTTGACATAAGGGTCAAATACAGAATGTGTTCTATCTTCTTTTCTATAATATATGTTCTGCTTCCCAAGTAGGAAAATACCATTTAATCTTATTATGGATTCATGGTCTTTTTTTTTTTAATGTAGAGCTAATAGACAAGACAACAAATTAATGCACATATCATCTATATAAAGAGTTCAAGCAGATGTCTTTGATCTTTTCATTCACTGAGAGAAATTGGTGGCAAATGGTTTTAATTTGAAATTGAGTGTGCTAAAAAGCTGCTCAGGACTGAGGAAGTTCAATCATTACCCTGTGCAGCAACATCTTCTTTACCACCCATTTGAAACTCAGGGAATAAAGTGGATTTTCTTACATTTGGCTGGTATCACCCACAAATGCTGCAGCAAGACTTCAGTTCTTCTCAACAGAGGAGAAATTAACTCTGTAAGGAAGAAATGATGCCTTGAGTGGCCAGGAAGGTTGAGTCAAAGGCAGAGTAAAAGATCTGCAGATCTTGAGCTGGTCATATTGTCACTGTTAGAGAAAGCAGGACCAAGTAACCCAAAATAATCACAGACTTTGAGAGGGAACTTCACTTCCTCTTGAATTCATCACTGAGCATCATGAGCATCATGTCAGCCCATGGGCAGCTTGTTCAGTAAATCCTTTGTAATCGTTCCCTATACCAGTCAGTGATAAGAAACAAAGAAACCTCCCCTTATCTACCAGTTATAAATAATCTTTAGGCATTGACAGGTAGCTCTGCCAACATCCAGAGGAAGGGTGCAACACTGGCCAGCATTACAGGTGTTAATATATGTTTAAAAATGAGAGAGAATTAAAAACAGTCTCAGAGTTAGCAAGAATCACAGCATCCCCCAGCTGAGATATGTATTAGAAAGGAAAGAAACAATAAGATTAATCATTTTACAAATGTTGGAACACTTCCTTCCCCTCCAATCTGATGCAATTTGGTTCAGAGGGACAAGGATACACAGGAAGAAATAAAGTCACAAATTGGCACACTAGTGGTTGCATTCACTAGTTTAAATGAAATCTGGTAATAAAAAATATACCCATTGATAACTTAAAAAGTGACACATCTTCAGCAAGAATAAATTCTATGTTTATGGGCAGGGCAGCAGACCCAGCTGTTTGTGAGGCCTGTTGAGAACACCAAGTTTTAATGCAGCAAAGTCAGAATAAATGCAATGCATACCCATATGTTTCATCCTAGAAAGGATATATTGAACATGTCTATCAAGGCCATAATCTGTAAAAAAATTCATAGTCCTATCTTAGAGATGCTATTGTACATCTGAACAAATGTTATAGAACTGAATGAAGTTCCTCATTTTACAGTGGCCCAGAAAATCTAATCCACAGGCTTTATTCTCTCTAACACTGCACATATATTTAAAGTGAAATGTATAATTTTAAACTGTGTATTATTTATCCTTTTGAATGTTTGGAGGATAAATAAAACATTTGCATGATAAAGCGGACGAGGAATTCGGAGACATTTTGGTCTCCTGGGTAAATTTGAATTTAAGCAGGTATTGTTATGCATTTTACAGAAGTGCACATTGAGAGAAGAACTTTCTTGAAGTATTATACCAATACCCCAGAACATTTAAGCTTCATAAACTGCTTAACTTGTGTTTTCTTAATACTCTAGTAGTTTAAAGGAGCTGAAATATTTTATTATTATTATTATTATTATTATTATTATTATTATTATTATTATTATTCTTTAAAATCATATTCTCTTCAATTTCTCTACCAAACTTCAGGCAGATGCCTATGAGCAATTTACAGAACAAACCCCTAAATAAATGTTTATCAGTGGAAATATGGGCACAGTATTTACTATGGCAATGAGGTACCACAGCTCCAATGCCACATTTAGAATCAAAATGACAATACCTCACCTACCTGGAATATAGGACATGAGGATGCCAACTCTGTCATTAATCTTTGGTTATATTTCATCAGAGAAGGGCTGTTGTCTTTGCTTGAGATAATCTAGGGAACTCTAGTAATTATCAAACTAAACCATGATATTGCTTACTCCTAAAAGGATATTGACAATTTTTTATGTAAAATCAATCTCAGGATTAAAAAAAAGAAATCATTATAATAAAAGAAGAAAGTTAATTTAAATAACTGATTATGTGAAGGTGGTACAGAAAAATTATCCTTTCTGCTCACACTCTTCAGTAGCTCTATAGGAAACATGTGCAGCTTGTGGTCAGATTGTTTAAAATGCCAGACTGCCCCCAGGCACACTGGTGGTGCCTTTGTGTCACTGTAGTTATTAAACAGCTTAGCCTGGAGAGCTAATGAAGATGAGGGTATTGTGAAGTTCATTGTGGGAATGATCCACAGTGGTAGTGAAAGGGACAAATCTGGGAGTGGGGAGTAAAAATGCCAATTGCAATTTGTTTTTTATCTTTATTTTCCAAATCACAAAACTTAAGTTCCAAAGGTGCTTTCGTTGCATCCCATGGACCAGTGAATTCAACAGCCTGGAGCCAGGAGTGCTGTGGTTGCTCAGTGCTTTTTATAAAGAGCAGGATTCTGCTGGGTTGGGTAGAGGATTTAAAGCAGAGGTATCAGCACATCCTCTGGAACACTGGGAGCTGCTTGGGGCAGCAGGCAACCATCAGAGCACTTTGAGTTAGTTCATTATCATTTTCCTGACAGGTAGAAATCCAGAATGACTGATGGGAGGAACAGCAGTTCAGAAAGTGGGTATAGCAGCATCAGTGTTTGTAAAGTGGATTATTTTATCTTTTTCTACTTGAGATATTCTCCTCAGAGCTGCCTCTCAGAAACATGACAGAGTGAAATGTGTGTGTTCTGCACCAGGGTTTGCTGTATCCCTGTGTGTTCTCATAACTGTGAAACCCACGATGCTGTCAGAAAGTTACCTCCTGGGCCAGATCCAAAGGTGGCATCTGTGGTACTGCAAATTACACGTTGGTAGTTGTGTTTAAGGGACTTGAAATCGATGGAAGTTGAGCAGAGACCTATTTTGACATAAACTTCTACCCTGTTATTAGCAGCTTTATGCTCTTCCTTCCTGCCAGGTTCCCACCATGTAACAGAGAGGTGGCGAGTCCTTCTGGCTTAAGCTGTCCCTGAGCTGTGATTTACCCAGCCATGCACCTCCCCTTTGGTGGCATCCCCAGGAACTGCTGTCAGTCCTGGTTCTTCAGCACTCCCTGAGGGCTCCAGGGATGTTTGCTTTGGCAGGAGCACTCCTTGTTAAACTGCAGTGCAGACTCTGTTGGTGGCACAGGGGGTGGGCACAGCACTGTAGAGTCTGTTTGTAATACAAAAAAAAAAAAAAAAAAAAAAAAAATTACTGGATCCATTATGGTGAACACAGAGTAGGAGACTTAAACGTTTAGTTTCTGATGGATGACTGTGGATGTGGCAAATGTTAGAATGGTTGCAGCAATAATGATTCCATGTTGTCCTAGAGGTTGCATTAATTTAATTGGATTTGGAGGCTGAGTTGACCTGCCTCTACACAATCTTAGCCAGCCAATGTGCATTGGAGGTGCAAAAGAGAGAGGGGGGTGGGTGTCTGCTGTTTTTTTGTTGTTGTTTTTTTTTTTACTTCACAGACAATAAATTCTAGATCAAAGCAAAAACAAGCAATGATATGTGTAATTTTTTAACAGGAACTCTATAAATATTCAATGCTGCTGTTTGGCAACATTAAGAAATCACTGAAAAGTGCAGTCATTGCTAAATGTGTTCATTTGAGAGGTTTGCTGCTACAAATGTGAATCTTCAAAGGCCGTGAAACTTAACAATAGCTTTTTGGTATTAGACAGAGAGTTAATTATAACATCTATCACACAGGCAAAGTAACTAACACAAATCCGTGTCCCTCCTTAGTTTTCAGCTTGTTGAGTGAATGCTGTCAGAAGGAATTTGCCTCAAATGTGTGTGCTTGGTGATGTTATCAAAGTGTCTGTCAGGGGGAGCATTTAATATTGTTCAGAGGCCTGAGCAAGCACGTTGGGATTGGCAGGGACAGTGACAGAGGTGACCACGGCAGGTCCTGACAGTCTGAATACAGAATTATATAGTGCAGTGACAAAGTGCTCAGTTTATTTAAACTGTGGGACAGGATGTGCAGGAGACAAAGGGAGAAGCAAAGAAAAGGTTAAGTTACTGAAATTTTAATTGAGCTCTGAGTGACTGTTTTTGAATAATTGGTTGTGTCAAAATGTAATGATCACCGGCCTGGGAAGCTGCAGCCTCTCACCCTCAGGTCACTGGCTCAAATCTGGGCTGTGCTGGTTGTAATGACTGATGTTCAATACCAGCTAATGTGAAATGAATTGCTGATCTCTGCCCAGCTTCTACTGGATAAGGATCTGCATCACCAACAGTGTGTGCTGGGAGCCCTGGCACAGGCAGCATCCAGAGCTAATCTCCTTCTTTTTATGTGAGTTCCCTGCTGGGAACTGGTTCTTTGCTATGTGAGACCTTTCACTATTGCAACTCTACTTTTATTGATGCAGTGAAAAGATGAGAACTTTGCTGTTCAATGTTTCCTGCCTGTGACTTTTGTGTGTGTTTGGTGAAACCTTCACTAATTCTGAGGAGCCCTTCACAGCACTCCAGGGCTGCTGGCAACCAGGGCAGCAGGATTAATCACCAAGGATTGTTCTCTGGGGTCTGGACACAATCACTTCACCCCATATTTAGGAATGTGCTTGAGTTTTTATCTTCCAGGACAAGGAAATAAAAATAATAACCATTCCACAGACAACATTAACCCACACTATCACTCCCCAGCTGTGTCATGAGCCATTTTTTTCTGCTGCTGGAGTGTGACATACATTGCTGGAAGTTTCCTGGAACACATTGAATGTTTTTGATACACCTGTCTGTGCATAGGTCTGTTCCAGAGCTGCTCTTCCCAAAAACATGCCATACTGCAGGCACTGGGATCTTGGAACAGGGATTTTCTAGGGTGGCTCAGTAGATCAAAGCAATCCAGCAGTTGCTGTTTTACCTTCTGAAATGTAGGATTCTTGGAACAGCTGCCAGATGAAAAGTTTATTTGTGTGTCCCAGAATAAGTTGTAGAAAGTTCCTCTAGGCTGCCTGAGTATTTTCTATGAATACAAGACAGCCTTTTAATATCCTAAAATAGCTTGATTTTGTTGGCTCCACTGAGAAGTTCCAAATCTTCTGGAGAAGCAACACAGATGAGAAAAATTCAGAAACTTTAGAGTTGATGTTGATTGTTTCCAAAGAAACCAGCACAGCTTTAACAGCATAAAGCCAATCCAGGTTTGTGTACCCAGGGAGAAAGAAATAACTTTCCTGGTGTAGTTTTGCCATTGATTTAAAAGTGGAAAAGGTTTCTCCACTGATTCAGCAAGCCTGGAGAGGAATCAGTCTCAGTTTCATGGGTTCATGAAATCTTTTTTAGGATCACCTGGGTTGTTTGGTGGTGAGTCGCTATATACTCTTCAGTGGGAGCTGAGGAGGGTGTAAGAATGCATGTTCTCCAATTTCCTATTCCACCGTGCTACCCAAACATCTGGATCTTCCATCAGACTCTCGTGGGAGGGGCAAAGGTTGTGAACCAAGCTGTTCACTGGGTTGTGGGCCCTCTCCAGACACATTCCAGCTGAGAGTGCTGGCATTTGAATGAGAGAAGGTCTTGACATCTTAATTCTGGACTAGCAGGTATCACTCCCCATGCAAATATAATTTCTTAGAGCGTGAGCAAGTAACATATGTCCAGCCCCTGCACTGCAGAAGCCCCAGGGAATGGGCAACTGAAGTCCAAAAGCCAAACATATTTCCTGATTAATTGGGCCCTTGAGGCTTTTGGGTGACATTAAAGAATCTGCCAGTCATTTTTTCCCCCCTCTCACCTCTTCTTTTAGACAGTAAGTAATAAAATAATATAAAATCTGATTTCAAGCCCTCATTGCAATGAGTCATTTCATTGCAGATGCTTTGTACCTTGTGAGAGACCTCATCCTGTAAGGGGCAGGGTGCATATCTTGGATGCCTGCTTCAACTACAGAAAGAAAGAATACAAGCTCAGCTGCTCCTCTTCCAGCCAGGGGTACTGGCTTGGACAGTACCTACCATATTGTGAAAGTGATGAAATAAGGAGTTGCTTTTGGGATAAAAGTTTGGAATTAATAAGGCAGCCACTTTCTAAAGACAAAATGTCTGCAGATTTAAGAGTTCAGTTCATTATTAAAAGCATGTGATTCTAACTCTCTGTGGCTCATTTTGGGGACAACAGCCTTGAGATACTCAGAGGCCATGGAGATCACTGGAGAAGACATTTTATCTCCTTTACACATCAGGAAGGTATATTCCACCTCAAGTTGGTGAGAAAGAAATGGCCTCATTTCCAAGAATACAAGCAGCACCCTGTTTTATCTTTTTCTCATATAATAGATAATTTTTCCTGTGGTGCATGGCCTAGGGATGGTAACTGTCTAAGCAACAATTCAAAATCTTGAAGAGTTCCATATTTTAATTTATGTTTTCACTAGTAAGAGTGGCCTGATTGATCAGGACCATTGTGTGAAGAATTGTGCCACCTCCAGCACAACTTCCCGAGAGAAATTGCCTGTGTGGGTTCAGCTGACCATTAGGATTTAGGTACCAACTGTTTGGCCTTTCCCCAGCCAGGATGAGAAAGAAAATCCTAGCTAAGTACCAGCAAGAACCATGGATTTTTTTTTTTTCTGTTGCCTTTGCCATGGGATGCAGCATGTTATTATATGGTGTGTGTAAGGGGGAGTTCCCTGAAGAGGGATAGCACCAGCATGCACAAAGTGACAACCTCTTGGTACCCTTGTAAAATTCCACCCCGTTAAAGGGAACTGGAGAGGAGATATATGGCTATTAAAGTAGAACATAACTGCCTGTCAGGGAAAAGCAGTGACAACATGCACCAAAAGCTCCTCCATCTAATGCCTGTCAGCAGGAGAGGGGAGTTTCTAACATTGTTCATATTCCTCAGCAAACACGCTGGAATTGGCAGAGACATGGATGGGGTTGACACGGGCAGGTTGTGTCAGCTGGAATCCGGAGGGGAGCTGTGTGCATCCCAAACCTGGTCCTGACAGCTGCATCCACACACAGCCCTGCTGAAGAATCAGAACCTCAGGAGGGCAGGGCAGGGACCAATCTCCTCCCAAAGAGGCCGCATCCATGAGCAGGGAAAGGAAGGGGGCAGGGAGGGAGAAGGAACAACACAAAAACAATGCCTATTATGTTTCATGTCAGTGTTGCTGTCATTAGGTAGTCGGAAAGATTTCAAACAGATAAACTCCCCTTTGGTATGGCAGACTGCCTTGGCAGCCAATTTTAGGCCTTGATTTGATTGATAAACTCTTTGTGACAAGGAAGGATAAAAGAGGCCCCTAGTTTGGTACATATAAATAGGAAATTAGCTGGCAAAGTTGTCAAAGATAATTAACTCTCTGATTCTGTGTGTCTATTCAGGTTGACATACTGAAATTATTTAGAAATGCACATGTCAACGCTCTGACAGAATTTGGTGCTGATCAGATAAACAGTTTTTGAGATGCCTGATTGTAAAATGATGTAAGAGCTTAGCTGGTGGTTTTATCATTATGCATTCTCTTAGCAGCAGCAGGTATCAAACGGCAACACCATCCTTTAATGTGCGAGATTCAGAGATCGGGAGGCAAAGTTAAGCACTACTTCACAGCACTCAGCTCACTTGTTTTGTTCCTTGCCCCTAGGTTAAACAAAATACTAATAATGTGCTAAATTCCTGGGTGTTCATCTGCTCCTCATCCTTTCCCCAGGCACAATTGGAAGTAACAAAGATAAGGGTCTCTGAGATAAGAGGTCTGAAAGCCGCGGCATTTTGTTGCTCCTTCAGAGGAGATAAACTACTCGCTGCTATAATCCCAAACTCAAAGATTGACAAGGTTAGGAAAGTGCAACAGGAAAAAGCCAGTGACTGAATGTCTTTATAGTGGCACCTATTAAAGCAATGACAGAGAACAACAAATATATTTAGCATTGCACAGTCAGCGTCTCAGCCACTGTCCCTTGTTTACAGATGTCTGCAGTGGCTGGTGCAGCGCTGTGTGTGGAGTGCTCCTTCTGAATGGGATTGAATTCCATCAATGTCCTTGCAAAAGTTAAACTTGATGTGTGTATGTATTGTACAGCAGATGTGAAAGCACCATAGTCCTCCAGAGCAGCTTGACTTTGATAATTTGGAGATTTTTGCCATCTGAAAGTGTTTTTCAGCCTCTACAGCCAGCTGCTCCTTGGCAGTGGGAAGGTGTAGGCACCAACATCTGTCTTGAACATTCTATCAATGGGACACTTCTGGCCTTAGCTTTCCTTAAACCACCTGGGGCTTTGTGTGGCTGTACAGACTGTACAGAAAACAGCACTGCCCCAGTTCTGAGTGAATGCTGTGGCAGCATCAAGTCAACTCACCCTTCTACTCCCAGCTGGTTGGGATTTTTAAGCCTGTGGAGTCTAAACTTACATTGGACACTGTCTATGAAGCCTTACAGCTTTCTGTCATGTCTTGAAAGCTGCAATACCCAGCTTTTCACCCTGGGATTCAGCCCTTAGACAGGCAGCTTTGCTTGAATGCTCACCTTTCCAGAGCCCTGTCCAATGGGCGTTAACTACAGCAGGAAATGGAAAAAAAGTGAGTACAGAATAGATTGGCCATTGCATTTATTTGCAGAGTCTCTGCCCGGTGTGTCAGCAGGGCAAACAGCTGCCTGTAACCTGCTTGAGCTGCTGCTGCTCTCTGAAGTACTGACTGCTGTCTCCTGTCCTTTTTGTGCTTTCCTACCATGGCTTTCAAGGCAGTGTGAGCATATGAAATGTCTCTGGCGCACCCGGAGGCCAAAATCTGGCACAATTGAATCATGACTCCTGTGCTCTCCACAAAATCTGCCTTATTATACTCAAGTCCTGGCTTTGATCCTGCTGCTGCTGAGGAATTCCAGGATCTTGCAAAGACCTATCCCAAAAACCTACCATGTACTTAACCTCTCACAGGATTCACAAAAGGTAGGAACAGGTTCTCTGCAAGTCACTACTGATGAATGTGCTACTGTCCTCAGTGTCAAAATGATAATGGCACATGCATTATTCTTCCTGAGAGCCCTGCAGTTCCTTTTTATCATATTTTGCACTCATTTGTACAATGAACAATGTCTTGCCTCCCATCACTTACATACCAAGAAGCTTTTTGTCTGTTTATAAATAGGGTCTCACTTGACATAACAAAATTCATGATGTTATTTCCTCATCCATAAGCATTTCTGTAGTGCTCATTTCTACATTTACATTCTGCAACTATCTTGTGCAAGTAGGCACCCCAGGGGCCAGAAATTTGGCTTTAGCAGTAAGATCTTATTTTTCTCTTTTGCTATTCACCTTAACATGAGATTTTCAGAATTATGGAGGTCTGTGGTGATTAATAAAGGAATGGATGCAGGTACCTATTGAAAGCACAGGGACAGGCAAGTGCTTTTTAAAAGATACCCTAAATACAGATGCCTTTGCTTTATTATGTTCATCATGTCTAATTCAGCACTCCCAGCACATGGCAGTGGGGGGCTGTTCATAAAAGAACTCATATTCTCATGTATAATGCAGCATTATCTAACCTTCCATATAGATCAC
This sequence comes from Erithacus rubecula, assembly GCF_903797595.1. Taxonomy (NCBI): domain Eukaryota; kingdom Metazoa; phylum Chordata; class Aves; order Passeriformes; family Muscicapidae; genus Erithacus; species Erithacus rubecula. The sequence continues at coordinate 5,005,937 of NC_136664.1, forward strand.
TGGTTTAGGATGAATTATCTCAGAGCTGTGTTGTGTGGTATCTACCTTACAATAGGTTTGTAACTTATCACAATTGAAACCAAAGGAATAAACTGGAAGGAAATGCACTTTTCTCTTGAGTGGCTCTTGTTAGAGCTTAGTTGAAATGTAGCATCTTACAGAGACTCCGTTTATACACAATTTGATGATGAAGGCTTTGCTGCAGGCAACCTGGGAACATGAAATAGGGCTTTAATCATAACACTTCCACTTTTCTCCATTGGGAGCTGTAGGTGTGCAGTGCCTCAGAATAGAAACCTGCTTTTATTTTGATGCCCAATATGGATTTATGTGCCTGAGCTTAGGTATGCAGATTTGGAAACAATGTGCCTGTAAGCCAGAGCTACCCAAAAGACAAAGGTCTCACAGAAGGACATGGGGCTGTGACAAGCTGACCATGAGCCAGCACTGTGGCTCTGCAGCAAAGGCCAGCAGCATCCTGGGCTGCATGAGGAGGAGCATGGCTGAGAAGGGATTCCTGTCCTCTGCTCTGTGCTGGTGGATCTGTGTCCAGACCTGTTCTCCCACTGCAGGAAAGGGCTGCTGGTGCTGCAGCCAGTCCAGTGAAGGGCTGCAGAGATTATTAAGAGGCAGAAGAATCTGACACATGGGGAGAGGCAAAGGGAGCTGAGGCTGTCTAAACTGCAGAAAAGAAGGCTGAAGGGATATTTTGCCAGCTTGCATCAATATCAGATGGTGGAGAGAAAGGAGGCAGAACCACTCTTCTCAATGCTGCACAAGTTGAAATACAGGAAATGCAGTTTAAATACGAGGTGGTTTTTCCAATATGAGGGTGATCAAAAACTATGGCAAGTTATCCCATAGTGTGCATGGAGTCTCCTTCATTGGAGGGTCTCAGAACACCACTGGACACACCCCAGAGCAACCTGCTGTATCTGACCTCGCTTGAACAGAGGGGTTGGACTGGACTATCTCCAAAGGTCCTTTCCCTCCCCAGCTTGTATATGGAATTGTCTTTTCCACAAAACCTGGGCTTTCCTCTAAGGAGAAGAGCATAGGTGGTTATGTCTCAGAGCAGGAGTAACTTCCTCATAACTTGTTGGCAGATGCTTGACACATCTGTTTGCTTTAGACTTCCACTGAAAAGACATTTCTGTTCCTGCATCACATGTGTCAAATTCAGCTTCTGGGGAAATGTACAGATGTTCGCACACAGAGAAGAAAATAACATGCCACGGGAGTATGTCATGGTTGTTGATATATCTTACACTGTATTAATGAGGAAAATATGTTTCCTTTAATTAAAACATTTCGCCTGGGCTTCAGATACGTTGCGATTTTAACAGGCTTTTACTTGTGTGTGGTTAATAAACACGTGGGGTGTGTGTGAGCACAGTGATGCTCACATGCTGCTCTTCCCATCTAGCTCTAAGGATGGGCCCAGTGCTGATGGCAAGGCTGTTGTGGGGATTTTTTTAGGAAACTTCATGCCAATACTTCTGTTGCCTTTCATCTGCTACTTCTTTGTGTGATTTTGCTCAGGAAAATAGTCAAAGTACTTATGGAACAGTCTGAGACTTCTTAGGAGTTAAAAATGGCAGATATCTGAAGGACAGGGAAAGTGCTGTGTGTGCCACAAGGGATGGGGAAGCCTTGGGTGTTTGGTGAAATAAATAGGGTGAGAAAGGGGTCTCTCACTCATCTTCAATTCATCACTCTTGTGGAGCTTAAAAAGCAGTAGCTATTCTGTTTTATTTCCATATGTTGGCCATATGATCGTGCCGTCTGTGCATATTCTTTTTCCATTTCCCTGCACTTGATTTCTAGACAGAATTATGTATATTTTGAAGGTGCAGTAAATTTTGCTGTTAGTGGGTTTGGGAGCTTGAATCTTTTCTAACAAAGTATATAATTTATTTTTTTCGTATTTCCAGACCTGACTTCCTCTCCTGTACTGACAAGTTTTTCCATCAGATAGGACAAAATGTGTGGCCTTGAATGCTATGAGTCTGTGATTGTTCTGCTTCTGCAGTCACATTGTCATTTGGGGATTTTGCAGCCTCCTGATCTGCATATGGGGCCAAAAGAGTTCCAGCTGTGAATAATTCAGTCTCCTGCCAGTATTATTGAGGTGCCTGCTACCTAGAAAACTCAGGGTGCCCTTGTGATATCTGACTTTCATCTGTGCCAGAAGCCTTATACAAGGGTATTATAGGTAAATCCTGTTCTACCAAAAAGACAAATATTTAGGCTTTTCAGGTTATACACTTTAGTAACTGTTGGCATATATATTTCCCTAAAAATTTGGTCTTTTGTTACACAGAGAGAACAAAAAAATCTCAGAGTTCAGGGCCCACATCTGCTCCACAGCTGCAACAAACATCAACTTTATCACCAGCTTTTGTGATACAGGGTAAACTATGGCAAATATTGTCTTCCTAAGCAGTTAATGAAAGGTCTTGGTATTATCTCAGCAGGAATGTAGGAATGGAAAAAGGGAACAACTATGGAAATTTTTTTACAGAAAAAGGAAAAAAATTAGTCTCAGTAGCAAAATAAGAATATAAAATAGATTTTCCAAAGTTCTTTTAGAAAACAGAATTGCAAAATCATTGGATAAAAGGCAATTTGCTGGATTTACTGATGATTTTAGTAATGCATTTGATGTGGTTTCTTATGACATTCTTGCTTGCAAAACAAGTTTACACATTGGTTAGGGTATAAACATTGTGTTGCAAGGGCTGCAAACTGGTTGAAGGATAATTATTAACAGCAACGTGTGGTGTTTTGGGGAGGTGTTTAGCAGAGATTGGCACCAAGATAGGATTTATGTTGATTCTTAGTTACTGGTAATGGCCCAAAAGCTGGGTGTGCTAACAGTATCTTTAGATGGCAGTCACTTGGGAGATGGAGAGGACAGGGAGCTGGCCAGGTGTGTCCAAACAGAGCTACAGGGGACAGGCACATGGACAGCAAACTGCTGTGCAGTATGGAAAATGAGAAGCCAACACAAAAAACCTCATTGTGAGAGAGAAATTGAGAAGAACATTTGGCTGAGGTGATAAATGACAGAAAATGAAATGAAAATTTGTGGTGCAATGACATAGCAGTGAGAACTTCCCAAATAGGACAGGCAGGAGTTCTTGATCAGAATGATAACCCCTCTCAAGACTGGGAGCCTCAGATGAGGCTGAGTGAGAATTCAGAGAAAATCTCCAAGTTTATGTGTCCATGTGAGGATGTGTTTATGTGCACCCAAGTGACAGTGGCTCAGTTGCTGAGAACTGCTGAAACTGAGGGCACGAGGATACGACTGTGAGTAGGAATTTGAGAGGCATAAACACCATGGTGCTAGAAAAAAACAATGCAGGGTTTTATTGAGGGATTGCTAAGAATAATACCAATGAAACTATCAACTGGAAAACTGAAGCAGGATATTAATGAAAACAATCCTGAATGAATGAGGTCATTTAAGCTGGAACATTCTCCTTTGGGTCTTTTAAACTCAGTTTGGGGACCACACTCAGCGAGAGCCGTGGGGATGCAATTCTGCCTTGGTCCTGAAGGGTGTAGGTGAGTTGAGCTGGTTTTTAGGTCATAAGAGCTTCTCAAATCTTCAAGATACTGTGTTTCCTGGGTTTTATTATTGGAAGTTTTCCACAAGCAAACCTCACATCAACCACAAGTGAGAAGTCAGAAGTCAGGTCACCAGGGTTACGTGCTTATGGACATTTGAGCATCTCCACCTTCAGGGGTTTGTGCCATGGGTGAGTGGTACAAAATGTGCAGGGCAGTGTGGCCCTTGTGCTCTGCACACCCAATGGTCTCCACCATGGCTGTGTGTAGGAGCCTCAGTGTGTGCAGACAAGGCTGAGGGGTGTGGACAGACAGATTAATGTGAATTTGTGCGGTTCGTTGGTTGTGCAGAGCCTGAACAATCAAATCCCTTCAGTTCACTCCACTAACTGGATTGCTTATGACAAAATCACAGCTTTTTATCCAACCCTTTTTAATCTCCATTTTGAAAAAAATTGGAAATGACATGGTAAAGTAAGACCAATTAACATTAACAATTGCAGTTTATTTGCTTCCACTGTTTTACAGCATGCAGTCTGGTAGAGCAACACGCATTGCTATTTTGGAGACATCAAAATAAATAAGTAAATAAATACATAACCCTGTGGGCTTAGAGATTGAGTCAAAGAGCAGGAGATTATTCCTGGCACTCAGAAAAAAATTGTTGCCTTTGAAAACACCAGACATTGACAGTTTTGCATCAGGACAAAATTAGGGTGAGGTGGAATCTCTCCATTCGCGTTGTGCCAATTCAGCAGATGTTTCAGGCAATTCTGGAAGGTAAAAACAAATGAATAGAGACTAGAAACCAAAACCAGCCCCAGATCCCCTGAGACAAAGGTTACTATTCCTCCCCTGACCAACTCTCCTTCACATGCACTGAGATAGGGTTATCTAAGCATTTATATCTGTATTTTAGTGCTGTGTAGCACTTTTATAAAGAAGGGATGCCAAAGCTTATAACAAAGAGGGTATATGTCATTATCTCAATTTTACAGGTAAGGAAACAGAAGCACACAAAGGTGCTAAGACTTGCTGGCAAAGCACTCAGCAAACCACAGCAGAGCCAAGCACCTGACAGATGATCCTGTGTGTTTGCCTTTGGGCCGTGTCATCTGTCATCTTAATGGTACAAACATTTTGGATTTAGTCACACTGGAAAAGCAGATGACTTAGAAAGAAGAAAAAAAAAAAAAACAACCACCCGAAAAACCAACCACTCCAGAAATTTGCCAACAAAAATCAAAATATCCAGTTTAAAAACTTCTAAGAAATAAATGTCATGTTATTGTTCTCTTTGAGGGAAATGCTCTCAATTAGAGCTTTATAAATATGAAGCTATGCCCACCCTCGTTCCACAAATTAAAACCAGCTACACTTGAGAGAAGCTCCTTAGAAGAGCTGCTCCGTAAAAATACCAGTAATTATTCTAACATCTCATATTCTTTTACCAAAACAAAATAACATAAGCTTGGAGACTGACTGATTTCTATCATAAACATTAACATGCTGTGCTTAGGACCTCTGGAGATCTGTCAAAAACCAAAATGTTTTGTCTCCATGTAGGTTTCTGCTAATGGATTTTCCATGCATCCCTTGTTTCAGTTTCACTTACCATGTGGGACTCAGAAACTCATTGCTGCTCTGGGCAGTATCAGTTCCTGCTACTACCTTAAAAACATCAAGGGGTTGATTGCAAGTTACATTTTTTATTATGCTCTGTGTATTTTTAGAGGAGAAAGGAGCACTGTTTTCAACCGATTTAACTTTGTGTTGTGAGTGAAAAGGATATCAGCCAGGGGAAAGAGCAAGTTTATCTTTCAATCTCTTACAATGTGTTTTAAGTGTGCTCCTAGTAGTGAATTTCATTTTCTATTTTAATTGTATTTAACACTTTGATCCCCAAGCTTTGAAGAGTACTCCACTGCACAGGTTTCTGTGCAGTCAATGAGGGGCAGGAAAAAACAAAACAAAAAAGGGATAAAAAGACAATCACTGCCCAGGGAGCTTTGACTCTTATTATTATAAGTGTTGTCTTTGCAGGAGAGCTCACAGGCAGAGCAATCTCAGGATGGAATCATTCCTAAAAGAAGGAGAAATTATTTTGCTCCACCCTTGCCTCTTTTCCAGCCTTGCTAATTGTATTGAAATGGCCTCTGATTTTCACTGAGGCTGTTCTTTGCCAGCTTCAGCACACTGTGTGATGTTAAAGTTTCAGACAGCTTTAGGAATGTTTAAAAAGATCTCTTTTTTTTATTTTTTATTTCTTCTATTTGAATTTATTTATTTGCTTACATCTAACAAATAAAAAAACATGGACCAGGAATATAACAAATATGACACTGAGATTTTAAAAAAAATTATTGGCTCTTTTAACGTAATAGCATTCCCCTAACATTTTCCAGTTTTTCTTTACAGCCATATGGACTAGAAATTCAAATGTAAGCAAAAGCCAACACAAAAATCACCTAAGTTTTGGTTATTGGGCAGTGTCTTGATTTATGCAATACTTTAAAAAAACATCAGCTGTTGCAAGGTTCCATAAAAGAGGTTGCAACAGAGTGGGGACAGTGGCTCCTCTGGTCTCAATGTTGCTGCTCTCCTGAAGTGAGTGGAGCTAAGGCTGACTTGTCTATCATGTTATATTTGGACTTACAATTGGCTGATTTTTTTTGCTAAGTTTTAAAAAATTATTTTTTAATGTAAGGGAAATGCTCAAATGCTCAAAGTGTGGTTTTCTGTGTCTCATTGAAACTGGGCAGGGAGTCTCTTTAGCTCTGTTTCCCTTATGTAGAAATCAGTCTCAGAATCTTTTAAAAAATATTTTTAAAGCAGCACACAGATGAATGCAATGTTATAAGAACCAAATGCAGGATGAGACCCCAAAAATGTTGCACGATGAAGTGCAAGATACAGGTATATTATGTGTATTAGAGCAATGCACAGTGAGGCTTTAGGGCAATCCCAAAGCTTGGAGAATTGAGCTGGTGGTCTGGGAGCCCTGGTAGATAAGAAAATATCTCACCTGTAAATGAGGCAGATTTTACACCAACCACACTGTGGAACAGAGTCCCCACATCAAGGGGGGTTTCCACAAAGGATAAAAGCATCATCTCCACGCTTAGTGCCCCCCAGACCACCCTGTGATTGGATCTCACTGCCCAAGGCAGCTTTCAAATACACATAAAAACCCCCAGTCCTCCCCTAAGCAGTGAAATGCACAGGAAGGTGTTTTGGAAAAAGTTTCAGGTGGAAGAGGTGTGAGTTCCAACAGTTACTGTTTGATAAAGGCATAAACCTCACTTTTTTTTTTTTTTTTTTCCCATTTGGGTTCTGACTGTTTAGTTTAGTTCTTATTACTTGGTATAGTTTCATGATTACTGTTGTTTCCTCTGAATCTCTGTTTTTGCCAGCATACAATATGTTCTGCTTTAGAACACCTGAAGCATTTGCAGTATGCAGAATGCTGTATATTCTTGAAAAATTACACATCTCTCTGTTTTTGTGTGAAGTCTTCAGCCTGAGATTTTCACCTGCCACAAGGGGAGAATAATAACAAGATAAGCCCTAGTTAGTTAATGCCACATAATCAAATATCACAGGTATTTTCATAGTATATTAAGGGTAGATTTTGCCAATCATATTTTTGTCTGGATTTTTCTTACCCTGTGAAAAACCTTATTACAAGAATTAAAGCTTCTACTGCCACATGTGCTAATCTATGTAAACAGGAATGCAAGTACATAACCTTTGCTACTGATACTTTAGCATATTTTTAGTGGTGTGGAAAAAGGTCTTATTTTGTGAACACAGCACCAGTTCCAAGAGAACTGTAGGTAGTACCAGAAAGGTAATTTGAATCTATTCCTAAATAAAATTACTTTGATGAAGTGCAAATATTTCCAATATTTGTTTTTCATCATTGTCAGTACCTATGCACCTGGCTTCTGTTGTTCCAAGAGGAAAGCTGCTCTACCTCTTTTTCTTGTAATCCCTTTTATTTTTTTGTTTATTTGTTTCTGCTATTTTTAATGTTTTTCTGCAATAACAGACAATGAGCTTCTCCTGAGCCATCCAAGCCCAGCACTGTGGCTCCCCACTCGCTGCTGCCTGGCAGTGTGAAAAGAACAAAAGCCAATAAGCAGTGATGACAACCATGTAATCCAGTGTTTCTCAGCTCTCTATCTCAGGGAAAAAGCTGCCTTCCAGTGCCACTCCAGCACAGGTGAATGTCTGCTCCTGTCTGAGACTCAGCAGGAGGCAGAGATCCTGCCAGGATGACTCTTTCACTCTGCTCTTTACCTGCAGTTGTGCTGATGTGCTGAGGAGTGTTAGTATCCACATCAGCCCTTTTCCAACATCATTGCTCAGTCACAGGGGGAAGAGAAGCACCAGGATTGCTTTGTGAAGAGAGCATGCAAGGCAGATGTGCTGCTTAGGCTATTGCAAATGTGGTTTTTCCCAGTTGTCTTGCTTGTCTGTCGTTTACTCTTAAGGGCAGAGCACGAGCCTGCCAAGCACTTGTTCCCAGTCGAGAAAACCTCAGATGTAGAAGGAGCAGGTGTAAAAGGGAGCCAAGAGAATGGGCCAGGGTTTAATGCAGAGACTTTGTTTATTTGTGAGGCATGAATTACTTCTTGTTGCATTTGAGCTATAGGAGGATGGTGAAAAGGATATAGCAACACAATTCTTTGTGTAAAGAGAGCTTTTATTTAAAGAAGCACTACACTTATATAGAGTAGTTCGTGCAATACAAAATAAAAAGGCTCATTGGTCCAAGAAGGCAACACCTTTTTGAAAACATGCTTTTATGAAAACATCATGTCTCTCACATCTCCAGCAGGTGTTTAATCATTGTTGTAATTCCTTCTCCTTGAGCAGCCTGAGAAAAGGCTGCTTTCTTGGCTCCCACCAGTATCCTAACAACAACTTCTTCATATATTTCTTCCTAAAATCCTTAATTTCTTAGGACAGCTGACTGTTTAAGTGTTGAGCTTATCAAGGGATGCTGTGTAGAGATGAAACAGAGATCAGACAAGTTCCTATCCAGCCCATGCTGCTCAATGGAATTTCAAATGTCAAAATATTTCAATGGGATTTCAAATTTTCGAGACAGGGGTGTTGTTGTCCTTTTTGGCCAGCCCAAAAGCACTTACCCTATTTAGAATTGAAGCCACATGACCTGAGAACATCATAGCAGGAAAATGATGTGCAATTGTATCTGAAGGGTGATACTAAGAGGTCTTTGGTTATTTTTACAAGCAGCACCGAGGTGGCTGTATTCCCATCAAATAAGAACAAGGTGACTATTCTGAAAATGGTTTTCTTTAGGGTAGAGGTAGCTCATAATCTGCTGTTGCAAAGGTACTGTCCATGACCATTCCCAAGTGTGTTTCTTGCTTTCCCTCAGAGCAATAAACTTGATTCAATTGGAGAAAATAAGTGGAAGGTTTCATAACCAGCATGCCTCCATTGTTTTTGTTTTCCCTCGGAGACTGAAGTTACAGGCTTCCTGCTGCAGAAAACCAGCAGCAACAGTTCTGATTTTCTTGGGAGACACTTGAAATTTCCACTTATTTCAGTGCCTCTACTACTGGTGGAGTGTTTCATTGTATGTGATTCTCTGCAGCCATTGTAGAGAATGCCTTCCTTTGCAGTAATCTTTTTATTGTTTCAAAATTTCTTTTGTTCTCATTAGCAGCACAGACCTTGAACTGCAGCCCTCAGCCAACATCTCAAAATGACCTATATAGAGGTGTAGGCACCTGGTCTTTGAAAGAATGATGCTGTTTCTTCCTGTAGGTCTAATTATTATTGCTAATGCATTGGTCCGTAGGAAAAAGGGTCCCACACAATAACTGTAAGGTCAAAGCTGTTGAAGGGAGTAGTGGAGAGAAAGATGTGCCACCTTAGATGGAGACTCAGAGCACAGAGAAGTCTCAAGCTCCTCTCTGTTCTTTGAGCTGCTGAATTGCTGTTAGGTCTAACAGTTCTCCTTTGTATCAGCCTATAAATACAGCTGTGTCTACTGGATTTTGCCCAAGGGCTCGAACATCATGGTTTGCTAAATTTTAATCATGCTTGTGTTTGTGTTTGAGTGGAGTTCACATGTCCTGTACAGCCCTTAATCCTCAGTTTGCCATCCCAGGCAAAATGCCCAGTCTCAGCTGAGGCCTGCCTAGCAAACTGCTCTGACTCCATTGACTCTTTGCAGTGTCCTCTAACGCATTTGTGGACTTGAGATCTGCACTTCTTAGACCAGCAATACAAGCTGCTGCTGAGACCCTTCATTAACAAATATCATACAACCATTCTGTCAAGCAATTGAAATTCATCCATCTCTCCTGGTGATTAAAAAAAAATAAATAAAGTATCTCTGTATCAATGTGCAGGCACATTGACAGCTGGAAAATACTTTAGCACAACTGCATGTAAACACTGGGTTTTGCTCTAAGAGGTTTGAAGAGCACGTTGTAATTACTGCTTGACTCCTCTGTGCATAGTGTTGCAAGGTTACTCCCTCTTTTAAAAACCAAATTAAGTGTGTAGTTTGCATCCAATTTCTGCATGCAATTGCCATGATTACGTGTGCAGTTCACATAACTGCACATAGAAACTGTCAGAGTTGTCTGTTCAGATATGTGAAGTGGAAAGGCTGTTGTCTTTTGCACGCATTGGTTTGGCAGCTGATTTGCAAATTCATCCCTGCTTGTGGTCTGCTTCCCACAGCAAAGTACTTGTTTCAATTTAAATAAGTGGCATCTCTCAGTCATTCCTTAAAATTGACAATTATAGATTGGGGTGCATTCATTTGACAAAGACAGATCTTCTCCTAAAACAAATTGTTCAGAGGAATTTCATTTGTTGTTTCTTCTCCCTCATTTTTTGATGTTTGGTAGTACAAAGGAATTTACAACATGGTTTTTCAGGAAAGAAAGACTTCTAAAATATCCTACTGGCAGTACTTTATTCCTGTGTAGTTCTGTCCACAAAACTCTTCTTGAAATATTGCAGATAAGGATTTTAAGATTTGCATGTCCTTAGTGCAGTACATTGAAACTCCCTCCACAATGTGTTCTCAAGTTAAAATAGTGCTCTGATGAAATACATTATATGAAAATACAAACACTTATGATGTGCACAAGCCCAGGATCTGTCTCTGAAAACAGCAATTATGAGATCTATCCCTTTTGAATCTCTTTAAGAATAAAATCAAACCAACCAACCATATTTTATAATTTCCATTCAGTTTTGTCTTTGCTTTATAACAACAGCTTCAGGCTGCAGCAGAAACTGAAACCCCTCAAAATATGAAATATGAGTAAGAAGAGAGAGCATTCACCTAGATGACATCTGAAAGACTCATGTGAAGGGAATCTGTGGCTCAAAGAGAGAGACATTAACTTCACCAACATCATTCACCAAGGTCATGGTACAAAGTCAGCACTGGAGATCTTCTTGCTCTCAGTGTTTTGCTCTTAAGACCAGGTCAATACAATGATATATTTTTTTTCCATTTATTACTATATATTTACTTTTGTACTCCTCTCCCTCTTTTTCCATGTTTTTCCAAAAACTTTGGAAAGTACTGATTTTCCTCAAGTTCTCTAGGAAATCTTCTCACATCTCTTTAAATACCAGCACCTTTCATGCTCACATCCTTTAGCCTATGCAAGCTCTCTTTATCTTCATCTAAAGCTCCAGAGGGAAATGCTATTCATCTTTATTTTCTTGGGTTTTCTTTCTCTCAGAAAAGCTGACCAAATTTTTCTGATTTCCTTTATTCTAAGCCAGATTTGGATAATTCTGAAGCTCCAGAATCTGGGAATAGAGGTAGTGAAGTTAGAGGGGGTAGAATTTGAATTCCTTTGTGGAGGTAGCCTCAGATAAAGGTCCATCACTGACTGCTCCAAAATTGCAGAATTACTCTATGTCTGATGATGCTGCTTAAGCAGCACTAGAAAAATTAGTGTCTCTGTTGGAATAGTATATCTGGAAGGAATTTTTTTGGGTCCTTTGAGTCTTTGCCCAGTTGGACAGTCAGGGAAGAACTCACTGCTGTTATTGCTACTTGAAAAGAGGTTGTAGTGAGATGGGGCTCATTCTCTTCTGCCCTCTCTCAGATGAAAGCAGGAAAAGAAGTGGCCTTAAATGGCCTCAGAGGAGGTTCAGTTTAGATGTTAGAAAAAAAACAAAAACTGAAAGAGCGGTTATCCATTGGAATAAGTTGCCCAGGAAGGTGTTGGAGTTGCCATCTATGGAAATGTTCAAGAGATGTCTGGATGTGGCACATGGGGATGTGATTTAGGGATGATTACTGTGGTGCTGAATTGATGATCTTAAAGGTGTTTTCCAACCTTGTCGATTCTGTGCTACACCAAAAATTTCACACAATCATCTCTAATATATCACTCTCCTCAGAACTGAGGATATGAGAGGTCAGCATGGGAATTGCTCCTCAGAGATCTTAAATTGCTGTGAGACCCTGCTGATTTGCAAGCCCATTGGACACTCAAATGGACTTGGCAGTATTGTTTTTATGCCAGCCTTTTAACTCTTCTCTCCCAAAGACAGATCCAGGGTGCCTGGACACCCAGGATCTAACATGGGTCATGCAGTGAAACCCAAAAGCTGTGTTTCACCTCCTTCATTCAGCACAGCCACCATAGGTTGTTCACTTTCAAAAAAAGGCTGTTGAGGAAAGACAAAAGGAGCTCATGGTAATGCCACGTCTCAGAAATTACTGTATGACTATTTTCTTGGTTGCTAAAACAAGGCACAAAGCCTCCGAAGAAAATATTTATTAAGCCACAGATGGCAAAGCTGAGCCTCTGATTTCCCTAAATCCTTAAGAGGATTGTGATACAGCTTATAGGAGCATCTTAGTGCCTGGATGCTCAGCTTCTTATTAGAGATGTCATCCATCTATACACCCACAGTGACTTGAGGAGAGACAGTGTTTGCATTCCAGCTTTGCTAATTGCACACTTTAAATTAGGATAACAGATAACTACTTTTTCTTTGTTTTTTGTGCATGTGCAATGCTGGGCTTCTGAGTCCAATGTAGCAATCCCATTTTGTATGTCTGATTTTAGATATGCTATATTTATCTTCTTGATTTTAGTTACAAAACTGGGAGAAAGCTGTAACAGAAAGGTGAATGATCAGGGTAGTCATACCTTTGTTTTGAACAAAGCATAGAAAAGCACAGGATCATACCAGATAAGTACAGAAAAATAAATGAGGAGATGTAATTACTTTTATTGATGTGTCTTTTTTTTTTCCAAGATGCTGTTTTACATGCACTCCTTTGTTGTTCCCTGAAATGCTTGTCTCTTGTTCTCCTGCTCCTATTCATCTTTACTTCTTCGTGTTTTATAGTTGAAGAGAGATGAGAACTGAGAATGTGTTTGTAAGAGATCACAGTAATCTGTGTCCATCTTGGCAGAGGCTGTTTACAAGTCCTGTCTCAGCTGTCTTTGTTACACTGTCCTACACACTGCTGGGATTCTCCTGGTTCCTGGTGCTGTTGGTTTCTCAGCAAAATATGCTCCCGACAGTCCAGACAGTTGCATAATTTTGTTGAAAGTTCCCTCATTCAGATTATGACTTTTCTAGAAAATCCAGAGCAGCCTTTCTAGTAACGAATGTGAGGAGGTGACAATAAATGTGATTTTTAAAGGAAAATCCAGGGCAACACAGTTTCCTGATTGTCCATTTTTAGGTGAGGATAACTTGAACATTTCCTGAATGAAAGAAAACATGAGCCAATGTGTGAGATGTACAGCAGTCCTGTGATGCCACCCAAGTGAGCAGAAACAAATTTCCTCTGCTGCTGGACCACATTTCTCAGGTTAGTTCTCAGTGCTGGTCTCATACCTTTATTAGTGAGAGTTTCTGAGCTGAGTGCTGCATGGAAAAGGGTTTGGAAGCTTGGCTATATCAACCAGCTTGCCTTATTTAGTTTCTGCAGTTTTAGGGAAATGAAACTTTGTATATTGCTTGACAAGATTAATTGGATTTTAGGAAAGTAACAGTTGAGTTTACATTAATGTTATCTTCCTGTCAAATTAATAGATTCCAAAGTGCTGCAAGCACCCAGATCCAAGGAAGAGAGGCACTTTATAAGCACTCATGAACTAGATTTTGACAAGTTGCAGTTAATTTTTGAACTTCACTTTTTGCAACAGATTCTCAGAAAAATTTTGTGATGTCCACTGAAAATTACAAGCAGCAAATTAATGTGGCTGTGCTCTTGTCTCCTCTGTATTCTGGGGAGAACAAACAAATTATAGCAAAGACTTAGCATAGTATGGTTGTTCTGCTCCAGAACAGACCTAGGGACAGTCCAGCATGGATGCAGGGTGAATAGTCAGAAAAAGAAGGTCTTGAGTTGCAATGGGGGGTGAGAAAAATGAGCAGTGTAAATATAATTGGAGAATTCAGCACTGGCTATATTCAGTTTTCAATTGCCATGATAATAAACCAAACAGTAACAGCTACTGTGATATGCAATTATAAATATCTGAGATAAAGTCAGCTAAGATAAAATCACGTATGCTGTAAAGTCTGTGGAACAGTGATTTTTCTACTCCATAATGGAGGCACACCTACTAAATTTGTAACTATGACAGAGGAGACATTAGTTCTTGTAAAAAATAATAGTTTTTCCTTACTGACTTACTAGGGTTTCTAATTAATGCAAAACACAATAATACAAAGGGAGGGTTTTGGGGTGTTAACTTTAAGAATGCTTCCAATATTTTTAAATTTCAGAAAATCTGCTGTGAAGTGGGTCTAACTGTCCAGTCTCAGGTAGCAGCTGAAATACATTGACTATCAGGAGAAAAAAGAAATTGCTGCTTATTTTTCAATAGCAAAAGAATGTTGTGGTTTCTGGTTTGCTCTGAACAAGCCATCAAGGATGAGATGTTCCTTAATAACATGACAGATTATGTAATGAGCAAATACCCTGTGCAGGGCAGAGATCATGTGTGATACAAAGGAACATGCAATTGCCTCAGATCCTGCACTGCCAGCCCAAGCCACTTGTCCTGCTGAAGGACAGGACTGGTAAAATTGTGGAATTTAAAGGTTGACTTGCATAAGGCTGGATTCTGATTGCAAACCTGTTCTGTTGGATAATTTGCACTGTAGAAAAACCTGTGAATATTTATTGGTGATTGCAGTGTTCTGGAATCTGTAGGAGGATTCCCAGATTAGCTGCTTTTCAGCATAATCCCATTTTTTTGTAGGGTAGTTTGGGGTGATTGTGTTCCAGAAGAGTCAGGTGAAACTGGAGAGCACACGGGGAAGGTTTTGTGCCTGGCACAGGTGTCTTTGAGATTTGCTCAAGACTTTCCTCCCTAATTAAATGGGTGTCTTCCTTGACTTTGATCTTATGAGTCATTCATATAGAAACTACTTACATTCTGCAAGACATCCCTGAATAAGTCTCTCAATTTATTTATATCTGTAAGATGATTTAACACTAAGTTAATGATTTAGGGACCTATCTGATTCCCAGGAAAGACAGTCAGAGGCTCTCACTTGTCCCCATCTAACCAACTGGGTATAATACCTACTTACATTTAAATACCGTTTACATTTCTACAAAAGAATTTATATTGCTTTCTAATACCTTGGATGCAGAGCTTTTTATAGATTACTACCTCATAAATTGTTAAACCTTACTTTTTAAGTTATCTTTCATTATAAATGGAAAAAAACCCCAAAGCTGCAAGTACAGACCTAAACCCTTCACATTTTGAGAAGTTCCAGATTCAGGTACCTTGAACAGAAACTTCATTCTGTGGCTTTGGATTTAGACTAAACAGAGAATAAGCCTATTTTCAGGTTCCAATTTGAACATATGGTAAATTCTTAGGAAATTATTTGGCCTGATGAGTTTGTGACACTGGGAGAAGGTTGAAATCAGAAAAGGTAATTTCCTTGCTCTCTACTGAAAAGCAGTAAAATTGATTTGTTCCTGATATTTTAGGGAGATTTGTTTCTGGAGACAGCAGGGAAAAACTCGTTCAGCCAAAAAAATCTTCCTGTTTTTCTGTTACATTGTCATTGCCCTCAGCAGATGGGAATTAGTAGCCAAGGAACACAGGAGCTGCTAAGAAATTCTGGTTTTGGTTTTAGAGATCCAGCACATGGAAAGTTCATTCTTGATTTGTTTTTACAGTCTCTGGTGGCGCACGCCTGGCTCAGCAGGGAGCCTGGAGAGGCGCTTTGGGAAGGTCAGAGGCTGAGCAGCAGCACTCTTTGGCTGGTGGTGTCAGAGCATCCAGCTGCTCTGGAGCTGCCTCTCAGGAGGGTGCTGAGCTGGGCAGGCTCTGGGTGGGCACACAGGACAGCAGAGACAATAATCAGTGCAGAGGTTTGGGGGCTGAGCTGCTCTCAGCGAGGACAGCGCGGAGCCGCGCCACCCACGGGCAGCGCCGGGATGATGACTTAATTGGGAAGAGTTGCTCAAGCATGTACCAGCCCTGGCACTGAGTTAGAAACTTCTGCTTCAGGTGATGTTTTAACAAGTTGTTTTCTTTTTTGTGTTGTCACCTGAACCAGAAGATTCAGGTGCCTGCTTATTGCGTAGATACACCTCGGGTTATGCACCAAGCCTGTTTTTTTGCCCTTTGTTTTGTTTCTTAAACTGGTTGCATTCATGTGCTCTTCTTCAGCACTTCAGATCCCCAGTGGAACAAGAATTGGGAGAATGCAGCACAAAGCCACCATGAGTACACAGGTGAGAGGTGGAGTGTTCTACTTCATTCCAGAGAACAGGAATCATATCTGGTCGGTCAAGCTTTTATTCCAGCTCCAATTCTTATTGAAAATATTTGCAGGAAAACTAAGCATTCAGAGACTCCTAAATGTAAATTATGTGAGCTGATTTATAACAAGAATTGAAAGTCCAACTCTTTCTCATTGATTTAAGGTAATTTAAGGTTAAATGCAAAAAAGTAGCATTAGTATCAATGATACACATCAAAGTAAAAAGGACTTACTCTGCCTGACAATTCCTTCTTGTTTGAAGACACCCCTGCCTCCTTTTCTTTCCTCCAGAAAAGCAAATTGCAGCAAATCTGAAAGAATAACTAATTTAAGTTATTTTGGACAAAGAGGAGGGAACCATCAAGTCTCTTTAAACAACACTGAAGTTCCTAAGTATTGAATGGGCTGGAATTTGAATGTTTTGGGTGATGTG
The DNA here is from genome assembly GCF_903797595.1 of Erithacus rubecula. Classification (NCBI taxonomy): domain Eukaryota; kingdom Metazoa; phylum Chordata; class Aves; order Passeriformes; family Muscicapidae; genus Erithacus; species Erithacus rubecula. The sequence goes on from NC_136664.1 coordinate 5,022,729, forward strand.
CACTGTGGCTCTCTGGTGATCTGGGTGCTTGCAGACAGGAAATAATTTACCCTCTGCAGCTGCTCCATTGCTGGTCTGGAGTGGTCTGGCTTTGCACAGGGACCTGAGACTGAGCAGAGGGTTGGTGCCTTTTGCACCACCTTCCCTTTCTGGGTAAATTCAGATTGGACTCCTGACAGTTTATAACTTGTGAAACCAACAGGGAAGAGAATATTTTATGTCATTGTTTGTGGAGGCAAGTGAGTAAAAGCTGTGGGAAGCTGCCCAATAGAAATTTGGGATCTTAATCAGATTCTCTGAGTTGTGAAATGAGGTGGCAACCAGGCTCCAGTATCTCTGTTCACAATCTGTGCCACTTCCAGACCTGATCTTACCCTGCCAGGTCAATAAAAGACACATTCTTGCCTTCCTGAGGTCATCAGAACTGACACTGCCTCTCTCCTAATCCTAATCTCCTAATCCTTTCACTAAATGCATGTGTATTTGGTTAAAGAAAGCCTACATTTGGAACTTTGTAAAAACACCACTTAGAGCACAGAAGAGTTTATAATGATGACCTCCTATCAAGAGTGAACAGCTGTCTTTTCTTAACACTGTTCTAAGAAGTGATGACCAACCCAATCAGCACAGCCTGGACCATGCACACTCTGGTGCTGGGATTGACAGAGATCCAGGTGATCCTGGCCCCTGGAATGTCACTGGAAAAAGAAAAGAAAAAGTTTAAAGCAAATATCCTATTGTCCTTTACCTATGTCTTGTCCAAAATGAAATCCCAGACTTGTTTCTTTTTGAAAGCACCCAACTGTGCTTCATCTCAGTGACCTGGCAGCCTAATGCCCACCAAACTGGCTCCCAGGCAGAGGTTAACTTCAGCCTGACCCCCTTAGCCCTGACCTGTTTTGGGAAAGTTCAACTCTGCTGAAAGCTTCTTCCATTTGAGCAGGGAGCTTGCAGCCATCCAATAAACCCCACTCAGCACAGGGACTGCAGGGGTCTGTTTGCAGCCCCTTGTGTGTTAAAGCTGCAAAGTCTCTGGCACAGTCCAGTTGGATGTAAACAGCATTCCTCTGCTGGGGTGGCAAACGATACCTTCCTCCCTGCTGGGCCTCAAGATGTAGCCAAAACTTGTTTACTCTGTAATTTAAAGTTCATTGCAATCTAAATAGGGATTTTTGCAATGCAAATAGGGCAGCACAGAATGTAATACATTTTATTTATCGCTACTGTTAATTATGACTGTATAGCTTATCACTCATCACGTAACTTGGATTGCAAAACACAATGTTTCAAACACACTTTAACTCTCAGATCATGATCAGTAAAGAGAATATATTATACTTTTAATATGCACTTTCCCCCACAATAGCCTGCATTTTACAATAGCCTGCATAAGCTCCATTTTGCAGAAAAGGTTTCCAAGAAATGAAAAAAAGAAATACCTTGATTCATGTGAAAAGGTAGTTTCTGATTGTATAAAGTGGGCAAAAAGTGTCTTTTTGTTTGGTTTCCTGGAGTGCCCAGTTGTCCTGGCTGTTACACATCTGTGAGGGAGCCAGCTATTAACCCCAAAATTCTGATTATTAGAAGATCATCCCATAATGATCTAATGTTAAGGTAAATAATTGCAGTTCAGCATGGCTGGAACAGTCTGATGGACTCAGTGCTCTTTAAAGGTGCTGAAACTAAAAGTGGAGTGCAAAAGCTCAGAAACAATATTCAGTAAAGGAAAAGTCTCCTCCCTCCTTGGCCTGTAGGAGGTGATCTAGGTTTGCTTCTTCTCTAATTCACACCTGTCATAAACTAATAATCATGTTCAATAACAAATGAAATTAAAATACTGCCCAGTGAAGAGGGATGAAGTGGTTCATGTTTGTTACATACCCTGATGCTGGACTTTGACATTCTGACAACACCCACCATTCTCCAGGTGCCACTGCAGATAAATGATTCCCTGCAGCAGAGATAAAGTGCTAAATGCTTCACTGTTGTCCATGAGATACAATGACCCTTATGCCCCAAGAGGTTAGAAATCTTTTATTAGCTGATTAGTATTCTAAGCTAATGTAGTTAGGCTAGGTCTAAGAAGCCTGGTTCTGTGAGTTTTACTGGACCCTCCAGCTCTTCCTGTAGCCCACAGCATTTCAGAGGCAGTGCAGCTGGGACAGGTCACCCAGAGAGAGCTGGAACCTCCACCTGCCCAGCAAGGCTTTCAGGACCTGGCCAGGCAGAGACAAGTCTGATCTACATTTGGCAATATTCCTGTGCTGGGAGGAAGGTGGATTCAGCTACAGATTTCATCCAGTGTCTGCATCTTCCTTTCAGCTCCCCAGCTCCTGTCAGTCCATGATGAATGCTGGGGTGTTGTAGGTCTTACACAGCACTCATCACCCCATACTAGAGATGATGGTTGGTCCTGCAAGGACTGAAAAGTGAGGATGTGCCAGGAGATCCCAGTGCCTCAGGCATCTGTCTGAGCTCCCATCCAGCCCATGCACCTGGGCTCCTTCCTAAACAAATGAGCAAGAGAATTAGGTTGTGATGTACTGCTGGATTTTGGCCTAAAATGGTATTGAGGGCATGTCTGAAGAATATGAGTAGATTGAGGAGATGCTGCATCTTCTATGCCCCAGTGCCTGAAAGAGCTGCTGATTTTAGGTGAATTTTGCCACAATAAATTCTTTTTCAGCAATAAATTTATTGGTGAGACCGGCCACCATAAGGTAGTGCAGTGCTGGAGGGAGATGCAGAAATCAATGCAGATATTTGGCAAACTGGAATATCTTACAGTGTTGGAATTAACAAAGCTGGTTTAGCATTTTCCCCTGCCAGTATCCACTCTTGTAAATAGGAATTTCATTATTGTTGATATAATTGCAATCAGCAAAATGTTTTGTAGAGTGACGAGTTCTCTCTACAGTATTTCCTCTGATACCTGCAATTCAGAGTGGACATGACATATTGTTCTGCTTTGAGTTTCATTTAATTTGAGCATTATGATAATGCTGAAATAACAGGAGAGTGGTAGAGAGTACTCTGCATTTGAATATATTATCTTAGGTCTCACCAGCTGCAGAAGTTGCATTTGCATAGACAGATGGTGGTGTAAGAGCCACCACTACTGACTGTTCAACTTCAAGTAGTTTTTCAGTCTGTATAAGAGGCAGTGCTTATTGTGTTAGGAGTACTACCAGCAACCTGTTTTGTTTATTCTTATATAATCAAAAACCCCAACAGCTCCAAAACCAGCAGTCACTGTGGAGTAGCTGGTGTAAAGATGGAGGCAGTAAAACTGTCATGTTTGAAAATGCCACTTGGGAGCTTCCACAATTTATTTTTTGAATGATTAGGGAGGCTGTCACAACATAAAAGATTTGGAAGTAAACTGTCCAACATTCAAAGTTACATGACTTGTCACAAGAGCAGTTACACTGCAGCTAAATCCTTGGTGATGTAAACAGCTGTCAGCTCTCAATTAAATCGAGATCATGGCTTTGCCCTGCCTCTGAGATAAGGGAGCCTTGCTGTTTCCTTGCCAGAGCATCTACCTGTGCACAGAGCTGCTCAGCAGATTGCTGGCACCAGTTGTTTCCAATGCACAAAGTACTGAGGAGTACCAGGAAAGAAAGAGCCTGGCACTTGTTCCTCTAGCTGGGGTGCATTTCTGTACAAGGGTCAGGAAAGTCCCTCCTGGCTGAAGTGCAGGGACCAGCCCAGCTCACACAGCCACTGGCCCAGGTGTGTCTGGCACTGATGGTGCCCTGGCCTCTGTCTCAGGGTTACTGCTGGTCATGGCACAAGCAAAACTTTCATGCTCTTGGTTGGAAAGAGGTTGCCTTGTCTTGCTCTGCTTTCTCCCTGTGTGATGTACCTGGTGTAGTCATGAACCATAATGAAATATTTGCAGCCATGTACATGCACACTGGATTAAACAAGCTTTACAGTATTTTCTCTAAGAACCCAATTAAAAAGATGTGCTTTCCATCACAAAGATGCTATCAACCCAAAAATCTTGCTTTATATTCCCAGGACAGATCATTAATAGTATTTCAATCAAAATTTGATTATAATAATCCTAACCTGTTTAGTACAAGCCCTGCAGAGCCTTTTATTTTTTTTTTTAACTGGATGAAAATAATAATACCAAAAACACCAAAAAAGTTAGAAAAAAGTATTTGATATTGAGATAATTTAAACTCATTTTAGCAGAGACTCTATACTAGGGGCAAATGTTTTCTATAAAGCTGCTCTTTCTGAACAGCAATGTTTATGAAAGTCACATCCACTAAATCTGTGGGTCTGTCTCGTGAATGTTTTATCTAATTCCAGTGTTGCTAGCATGTCAGAGGGTTGTGCTTTTTGGGAGGTTTCCAGTTGTCTGGTAGAAATCCAATTGCTTATTCATGGATGAAATCTGATCAAGATGGAAGATACTGCAATGAGTGGAATTACCTTTTGGCTTTGATGAGCTGGTCTAAAACTGGAGAGAGAAGCAAAGTTCTATTATATATAATTTTTTCTCTCCAGTTTTATTTATTTCTCTTCCCTCCCCTCCATCCTTGCACTTTTCTCTGGGCAATTGGCAAGTCCATGAGTGCTGTTAATGTTGCTCCTTGGCTGAACATTAAATGTGTATTTTTGAGCACAACCTCCCTGAAATGCCCCAATCCTGTTGGCTCAGGGATTGTACTTGTTCTTGGAATATCCCAAGGGAAATCCCATCATTTTTCTTTCATTCACATGACTTAATGATTGTTTGAAAGTGCCCAATTTTGCAGCTTCTTTCTTTTAAGGTCTAAGTTTTGAAGTTTATGTATTATATTGGACTTTGGAGAACTTTCAGTCAGTTCACGTATTTTAGCCCAAGCATGAAAAACTTTACTGGAAATTAGGTGGTGTCCATGTAAATACTGAGATATAGTTGAGCAGTGGACATTTGTTTTAAAGACAGAATACAAACAATGAAAACACACCAACCTTTAGCCCACAGCCATTATCTGTGGTATCTTAGTAATAGATTTAATGCCTTGTGCAGGGTTCAAGGCTCTCATATTTAAAGACTGAGGGATTTTCTTTTCCCACAGAGTTAAAATGTCGTCACTAAAGACAATACTATTTTTATTAGTTTGAAATGTGTTGTGAATAACTTGAACAAGTACAAAAAGCTCCCATGCATGATAGTCAATATAGGATATTTTATCTGCCATTGTAGTCTGTATTAAATATCTTAAGCAAAAATATGCTAGACCATTTGGGCCTTAGTATAATGATGTTGTGATTTATTGCACTCTGCGTTTCCATCCTGCAGCAATTACCAGAAGAGCTGATAATGCTCTGCAATTTGTTTTCCAGAAGTGGGAATAGCTGCCAGCAAGAGCTGCTCTCAGGCAAAGGTAGTGGCTGTTTACCTGCCCTGCTCAGCCAGTCCAGGGAGGACAGGTCAGTGCAACCCTTGGGAATGCACAGCCTGGTGAACTCAGAGCAGCTGTTTCTTATGAGGTGCTGCAGTGGGCCCCAACAGAATAAAAACTTTTTATTAAGTGTCTTTAAAGAAAATGAGACCTGACTGAAAGAATGGGTAATGTATCAGTTTTTCTACCCTCCAGTTCACTCACATCCATTTGTGTCCTTGATTCCAAGAATAGAGTGACACCACCCTGTTTTTAAAGAGCTCAGAGCTCTAGCTATTGGTGGAGGTTCCTTATATTGGAATTTACTGTAAGCACTTGTAGTTATATTAAATTTTTATAATGCATGGGGTTAGGGATGTTTCCTGTTTCCAACTGGTTTCTTGGTGACCTGGGTGTCAATGAATTGATGCTCCACACACATTTTTCAAGACTTGATCCTGTCCAGCTGTGACAACAGTTTGTCAGCTGACAAGAGATGGGACCCTGTGAATCTCAGTACAAAAGACAAATATTTATCTTCAAATATAAGCTGATTTCATACTTATTGAAAGTTTTTGGGTTTCTATTACTATCAGCAATGTTGGTTTAGACCTCTTTAATAGGAAAAGGATTGTGGGCTACAGAAAAGAAGTTTGACAGAAGGTGTCATAGCCTAGGTCTTGGTAAATGTACAGAGTAGGATTTCAGCACTTAATGAACTGAGAACATCAAGTGATACACAAATATTTTGTAGACTGATGAAAAGCTATTTGGCTTCTCTAAGAAAAAGAAAAAGTTGGTCTATATGTTGTTATTGGAGAATAAAGCTCATTTTTTTTTTTTTTTTTAAAGCTACATTTGGCTTAGGCTATATTCTGTCTTCTGCTGGTTTTCCTTGTGTTTCGCTCTCTATTCTGCTGTGTTTAGTACCTGGAATTTTTCATGAGCACTCATGTAGGTAGCAGTCTGCTACTGGAGCATAATAAATATTGATTTGATTCTAACTTCTTTAGGCTTGGTATTCAAAATTTTAGAGTGGTAAAATGAACTTGTACTGTGCTTTATTTGAAGGAGAACAATTAAATGGTTTATCTTCCTCACAATAACTACTTTCCTGTAACATGGCTGGAAAGGAAGAAGAAATCCTATTGAAATTTCCATTGGTGAAAATCAGAACATAACAGGACTAAATTCAGTTCTGTGTCAAGATGATGTAACCACCAGGGGATTGCAGATGCCAAGCACAGGTAAGAAAGGACTCTGCACTTCTTTCTACTCTCTGCTTTCTTTTACACTCCTGTTTGTTAGAATTCTCCCCTGCATCCTCCAAAGTCAGTGGGATCCCTCAACAAGTTTTCAGCAAGAACAGAAATAACAATTACTGCAGGCACTTTAATTCACTTTGGCAAAGAGACATAAGTGTTTTCCCACCATTCTTCTCCCCATTAGCAGCAGCAGCAGCTCTCTTTTTTTTACTTTTTTTTTGTCCCCCAGCTCATTTTGCTCCAACACTTCTGAAGGGTTATACTGAAGTCACTCTTCAGTGAGTAACCAAAATAACCAGGTATTAATTACAGCTAAAGAACAAGGTCCAAAGCATGATTCATTATGATTCTTCAGTTCATCTAGAGTAAATAGGACCTTATCTGTGGGGCTGCCTAGGTTTTTTACCTCAGTGATATGTGGAAACTATAGCTCAGGATCTTGGAGGAAACTTTGAACCCACTACACCAGTTTGAACAGGTTTGTGGCCTTTGGCTTTTTAATCTTTGCCTTGGTTCACTGTTAGATTTGAATGATTGCCAAGTGCTGTAAAAGCCTGGAAATTGGATATTAATCTTGGAGCTCTTATTTAGATTCTTTTCCCAAGGAAGAGGTTGCACAATAAACATTGCCCATCCATCTGGTCATGGGAGAGTGTTTTCCCCTTTCCTATTCTCAATGAGAATGGAAGAAACTCAGCATTTTGCAAGAGTAGACACTGAAGCTGCAAAGCAATATGAAGATGTCATTGTTTAAATGACTGTATAGTTATTTTCATTAATAATATGGCTTTGTACACATGTTAAACCTTTTCAGTAAATGATAATTAACAAAGCAAATACTTTTATTTTTTGTGTCTTCACAGCATAATTTGTGCTTCAGATTTCAATATTTAAGTGCCCTGACTGGTCTAACAGAAAAATTAACCACTTGTACATTATTTTAGTCACTATTACATTTCTATAACTCTCTTGAGAAAGTAGGGATATAAATAATGGTTCTGAATAGATATATATTAGGACTTCTATAGTTTCCATGGAAGTACATTGAAATTACGAGTACTCTATAAAAAATATCTTTTCATGATGGAAGTTCAGCTTACAATTCACGTAATGGTTTTGAAAACTCTGCCTTGCATGGCAATCTTTCAGTCTTTTGCCCACATAATTCTTGTTGGTTTAGGAAATCCAGTCAGTGCTCAGTTGATAGGAAACCCAGTCAAATAGAACAAATTAGAAATACAAGAGGTATTTCCATGTGTGTATGCAAATATAAATAATACTTAGTATTTATACCTGGTAGTGTATTTTAGCTTCACCTGTAGTATATGAAGAAAGTGGGTAGCATAACCATGCCTTGGTTATTTAACTAAATGTCCTTTTTGGACATTTTTTTGATAAAAAGTGATGTTTCTGTTCATCCATGAAAGAAGGCAGCATTCATGGCTTCTCAAAGACTTCACAGGCCTTGAACTTTCTCCTACTCTAAGGACAATAACATCAATTTCTCTTTCTGGGAGATTTTAAGACCTGAAGTGAGCTGTTGCTGATTCCAATACATTGAGATCATGACCAAGGCAGATCCTGATCATCTCCATGAGGAGGTCATGCAGAAAATCCAAGGTAACTCATAACTTGGCTGAGCAGTCTAAAAGAAAAGAGTTCAGCAAGGAAACCTGTGTATTTCTTAAAGGTTGTGTCTTCATCAAGTGAAAATCAGGTAAGTCCAGTACAGTTAGGATTTGTCACTTGATTTCTTGAACCTGTGCTGATTTAGCCTGGTTTTGGTCTGACCCTCTACTCCTGACATGCTTACAAAGAGCAAACTCTATTTGCAAGTCTAATAATGTGGCTGAAACTGGTAATTACTATACATACTTCTAGAAGATCTATAATATAATTAGCAGCTGCTTTGAGTTGCAAAATTACAAGAAGAGAAGATTTATGTGCTTCCCTTTAACTTAAGCATGGTTTACTTCGATAAATACAATTCTGAGATAAGAATAAATGCATATTGCATTGGGCAATCTTCCCTGTGACACTGAGATATGTATTACCTCTTTGCTCCAATTATCCAAAATGATGTTGCTTTCCCTTTTTCCCTGCTTTGATTACCTTTTCAAGTGTTCTGTACCACCCTTGCCAAAGGGGTGCAATTATCCCTACAGGTTAAACCTCTTGACTTTGGGTGGAGGAGTTGTGCAAATGTGCTGCCAGTGTGGCTGCTCAGTGAATCAAACTTTCTGCCCTTTCATAACATTTTTTATTAGGAGTCCCACCTGAAGAGATGGTTTGGGTAGGAAAATGACTGAAGCCAGGGAGCAAGAAAGCTGTTCCTGGCCTGGTCTGCCTGGTCCCTCACCACTGCTGTGCTGCCAAAGATTTCTGATTTGCCTCCTTCGATCCTGGGTGTTCCAGTGCAGAAACAGTGTCCTCCAGATGTAACTAGCAGCCTTTAGACAACTATTGACCACTTCTCTAGAACTTCATTAAGCAGAAGCTGACCTGAAGGAGTGAATGAACTGTGGCCAGGGCCTTCTTAGGTTTTGAGACTTGAGGCAGGAGCCTTGCTGGCAACAGATCCAGCTGTTTATATCTCAGAAGCTCAGAGGATTCTCAGTTCTTGAAGGCCAGCTCCCCCACAGGGAGTCCTTCATAACACAACAAAAAGATGTGTGAGAATGCCTTCACCAGAACTTCATCCCTTTCAGGCATGTTTCTCCAGTGGGACCAATGATTTAAGTTCTTCTGCTGTGGGTTATGATTGCAGAGCTCATTACAAGGGTCTAAACTCTACTGAGGGTCTTCCTTGCTTTCCACTCATGTGTAATATGGTGAAGGTAAATTTATTCCTCTGCCTTTCAAATAGTCCTCTGTGCTCAGAAGGGATTAAGATTTAAACCTTCTACTGCCTCCTCAAAGAAGGTGAACATCAAAACAGCCTTGTGACTGAAAGTCTGAGTGAAGCTAATAAAAACCTGTTCTCTTGAAACACCCTTGTTACTGCATGAGGAGCACTTCTGTAACCTGCCAGCCTTCAGCTCCCCTGCACTGCTGTGGTGCAGTTCACTGATTAGAAACAATACTAGATGCACTTGTGATAAACTCTTTGTTGGGCCTCTGATCTGTGCATGGCTGTGCTCTCCTGAAATGGGGAAGCACAGAGTACGTGCTGTGCAGCACTGCTCACCTTGCTGAGGTAACAGCCAGAACGCCAAAGAAAAGATCATGACAATAATAATAATGATGATGGTGATGATAAGGATAAAAATAAAATGACGCACTTGGAAAATCTCTCATGTTACCTTGGCTTAGCCTGAGCAATTTATAGAAAAACTCTCAGTTCCCAAATCTTGAATTGGGAAAGAAACTCCCAGATGGCAAAATTATAGGCTTAGTTATAATTAATTTAACAATAGAGTGGCTTTTTGGAGGTAAAAGAGGAAATGCTTCAGATTTGAAACATTAAAGTTGCCTGAAGCAGACTGAATGAATTGATGATAATGTGGAACTCTGGGTTTGACTCTTCGTGAATATGTCCCTATTGCCAGAATTTCAGTCCCAATTCAGAAAGATTTTAACTATTTTTTGGAAATGATTAGACCTAATGAAAACTTTTCTTCAGATTTTGATATAATTTTGAAAAAAATCCTCAAATGATAATAAGCTTTAACCAGTGTATTTTTCTAGTTCAATATTGAAGTAGCAACACTGCTCTCCCAAAAAAAACTGCAGGATGATCTGGGACTTCATCCAACCTACACTGAAGTCTTTCCACTCAAATAGAATCCTTGGTGAAAAAAATTAGAGGTGATTCCTCAGTAAATACAATGCATTGTCTGTGGTTGGTCTTGCAGTTACTCCTGCATTTATTCCAAAGCCTGGTACAGGATGCTTAGAGAACTGCACAGTATTACAGGCCTTTGTTTGAATTCTATCCTTTTTATTTTGCAGATTTTTTTTTAACATAAAAGGAAGAGGAGGAAATTTATGAAAATGCAGACCCTGTCAACATAGTTCAATTTCTCAACTTGTCATCTTGTCTCAGTTCTGACTGGAGGAGCCTGAAGAAGGCCCTATGGCCAACTTGTCAACTCTAATCTCCCCTTCTACTCCTAGCAGATATTTTATTAACACTTTTTAAGACTGTTTTTTATTTGTTTCGCAGTCTACATGCTGAGGCAGCAGCCAGTTTGGTTTTCTTCATCTTTCTCTTTTCTTGCTCTCTGCTTCCTGAGAGAGAGGTTGGCTCTTCTGCCATCAGAGTCCACAAATCACAGCAAAAGGGATTGTTGCAATTTTCATAAATGTGGTGTTACTTGAAAATTATAGACTGCAACTGCTTATTGCAGTTCTGTGCAATGGCTGTAAATTGGGCCCTGTATCTTTCTGGTGACAGTCATTCCCGCAACAGGCCTTTTAGGAAATTGGAAGGGAAATTAAACAAGAGCAAGGGGTAGCCTTCCTTTTATCTTTGACATGCCTTCCTGAAATCCTTATCTATCATATTCAGGCAGAGATGCTTCTGGAATGGTGGTGGATTTAGATGTTGTCTGTCTCTGAAGCTACAGACTGCTGATCCTGCACGCTCTTTGAAGCAGGGCTGTTGATGGGGTCTAGATACACATAAAATTTTATGAATGATGGACCATGATGACATGGCACCAGTGAAATATATTATTTCTCCATTTTCACTGTCCATTCATTTAAAAATCAGCTTTCTCAAAGCCATTTAAAAGGGTTAAGCTGAGCACACTGTGACCATAGGTAGGAAACTGTTTGCAGAGAAGGTTGAGTGGTCAGTAAAGGAAGGCTACATGGTGACTTTATTTCTCTTGCCCAGGAGAAACAGCCAGCACAAAGGATGGTAGGTACTGCATAGAAAACTAATATAATCTGCTGTTATATATATTTGTTATATATAATATATAATCTAATAACTATATAATACCATACAAGGAAGGAAACTGTAAATGCAAGGTGGTTTCTGAGATGGTTGTTTCAAAGCCTTCTTGAGGTGATGAACATTACTCACTGCCCTGTGTGCTGGGAGGTGCCTGGTCCTAATCCAGCCCAAAGTCCTGGCCTTCCTTCAAGTTTGGTTTGATGGGAAGGGCTCCTCACCTAACCTTACCTTTCTCTTCACCACTGAGCTTGCCTGAAATGAACTCTGTGTTGACACTCATGCAGGCAAAAAGTCTCTGGAAAGAAAAGGCCTTTTTATATCTGTTCTACAGAAGAAGAACACATGTTAATTCTGGCTATGGCAGATCCTGTAGGCCCACACCTCTGACACACCCAATCTAAAGTGAGTTTAAACAAGCACTTACCCTTAAGGGTGGGAGGGATGCTCAGATTTATCAGCTCACCCCACCCCAGTCCTGGTTCCTCCAGGCCCTGTTAGACAGCCAGGTTCATTCCCTGTGTGCAGGGAGTGCTGAGGTTTGTGTCCCTCAGCAGTCACCTGCTCCAGGGTGCTCTGTGCTGGAAAAAAAGGGTCAGGTACAAAAACACCTTTTTGCATGGGTTGGGGAGAATCAGTCAGTGCTAGGAAATGATCTGTTTCACAGCCTCACACATGTCAAACCAAAGCAGAAAGCTGACCTCAAGCCACCTGTGCCTCTCCACGTGGCTGGTGCCAGTGGAGCAGTGCCTCACCTGAACCCAGCAGGACAAAGCCCAGACACACCTGCTGGGAGCTGGCACCTGTCCCTGCTTGCTCTGGCCCCTCTCCCCTCTGCCAGGGCACAGCCTGGATTGCTCTCTGTGCCATGGTTAAAGGAGCATGGGCAAATTACAGGGCAGTTAAACCCAGTGATCTCCTTATCTTTGCTATTAGTATTGCTTTCGATTATTTTGAATGATACATGGCAAGAAACCAGATTTGCTTTTGATCATTAATACCATGTGTTTACTTTTCACTAAGCCCAAACAAGGAAAACCTATAACTCTCTTTCACTTTTATATGTCCCCTATTTGTTTTCATGTACGAGCACAGTGCTTCAATGTTCAGGCTGTAGATGATGCCAAGGAAAATTGAAGTCCAAACCAAGAAGCTGTTTGCACTGGGATTTAGAAAAACAAATACAGAGAGCTTTCTGTTGCTCATTTTATTTCATTTTCAATAAATCTAAATTTTGGGTCAACTCAACCTGACAGTGTTTATCTAAATAAAATGCAATGGTTATGGGAATGAGAGCTGGTCTTTAAATCAGAGGAGGAGGAGACTTTGAGTAGTGTTTGGCTAGGAAGAAGGCAAGTGTCTAAAGCAAGAGATTTGAAGACCTTGCCATGTTCCACTGAAGTGGGTATAAATTTTATCAGTACCTTTGAAGCAAGTAGAATCAGACTCTAAATTAGTGATTCTGCATTACTTAATAACTCTTACTCAAATCTAGTGCTTCTGGCTAACTTCAGTTTTTAGCTGGAGAGCTAACTGGAGGGGTTATTTGGAGTTCCTTAAACCTATATGCTACTAAATGATTTACTGGATATTTAGATACCTATAATCCTGGAATTAGACCTACTGGGATATAAATCCCTGAAGCTCACAAGCAGTTAAATAATGACTAAACAGGAAAAGAAAAACCCATCTAATCCTTTTCATGCTAAGGTATAAAATAACACAAAATTGGAAAAAGTCCATCTTCCACACCAAATAGAGTGATTACAAATGAAGGCAAGAACATTATCCAAAAATATTGGAAGCTGGAGAAGTACTGTGATCAAATAGAACAACAAAAAATTCCTGAAAGAAAGGGAAAGTACATAAATAATTATGTATGTGTTGTACAGGGTCTGCACTGACACCAAGTTCCTTCTGTACATGCTTTTATCAAAATTCTTAGCCAATTCCATATGTTTATTGCAAAGTTTTCCTTCTTCTTTGCCAGGAGGGCATATCCAAAGCTCTCATATGGAGACTGAAACCATGGGCTGGATTTGCCAAGAGCTGTGAAACATTCTCTGCCTTATTGGGAGCAAATACAGACTGGATTGCTGAGATGGAATTTTAGCAGCCTGCCTTCAAAGCCTACTCTAGACAGGAGGAAGCTACCTTAGGATTTCAGTGGCCGAGGAACCAAGCCCTGTGAGCATCCTTGCTCTGAATTTTCCCTCTCTATGGGTTGCTAATATAGTTTTCATTGTAGACAAACTCATGGAGTAACACCAGCAACATCCAGAGTTCTGGTCGCATTGTGCCAGAAAAAATTATTTTGAAGGACCTCAGCATGATTCTGTGCTAATCCAAAATACTGCACAATGCTGAAGAGATGAGGAAAGTAAGTTTAAGCTTGTAGAATGGTGCTATTGCTGACAGGGGCCAGTGGTGCTCATTTGGTGGAGAGTGTGAGGCTGCATGCACAGCAGCATCTCGTGAATCAGGGGCTGCTGTGTGCACTGCAGGGATCCTGGGGAAAGGAAATTCCACATTTCCATCCTCATTCCCAAAGTGTTCCTGGAAGAGACAACTGCTGAACTGACTGTGGTGCTTCCAGCACCTTGTGTGGTCATTCTGAAATCGATTTCACAAATGTTTCATGTGTACCAGGTGAGTTCATGAGGACAAAGTGAACTCTTAGAATTGATTCTACCTTTGCTCTGCTACAGAACCTCATCACCTTAATATTGCAGAAGTTCATCTGTGTCCTGCAGTGCTGGTGCTAAGAAATGAGGAGTAATTCCCTCAGTAGTGTGACTTACATGTGACTAATGGCAAATACTGCAGGATCTGGCCCTGCACCTCTTCTGTATAAATGTAATTTTGTACAAATAGTCACATTCATGTGCAGCCACTGGATATATTACTTTGATCATTTGACAAAAGGAGCAGAGGCAAGTAATTATTTTTGGTTATTAGGTGTTTGCTCAGTATTCACAAGTAGGAGTGGATCATGGTTACTCTGCCTCTGGGGCTATTTATTTGCATAATTTCCTTTGTTTGGTAACAACGTGCCATCCAGACATTGGGAAGAGTCATTTAATCCCATTCTGGTGGACTCTGTGTGTTTGCTAATACCATGTACAGTTTGTATGAATTTATTTGTGGTCACTGACCCAGGCTGTGCTCCCATGCAGGAGGACCAGTGGGCACCTGCCCATTTCAGGAGGAAGCAGGAGGCCCTGGCCAAATGCAGTGTGCTGGAATCTTATGTTTCCCAAACTGCTCCAAGTCTCAAGACAATTTTCTGTGCTTTGTCCTTCAAAGTATGATTTATGTTAGTGAGTTGTGGAGTCGGTGCTTCCCTTGGTGAGTTTTATTCTATTATTGAAATGGAGACGTGTCAGAGGTCACAGACCAGAGTTTTTCATGTGCAGCACTGCCTGTCCTCCTCCCCTGGCTCCTAGGCATCAGGCATTAGGGACTGGCTGTTTCATGAGCCTCAGGATACATAGCAAAGCCACCAGCTCTTCTGAGACTTGCTGCTAGGTCTAAAGAGCTTCCATAGAGTTTTTTTTTTGTTGTTGGAGATGCACTCTTTAGGAGCTCCTCCAAAAATTCCAGTGAGAGCAGAAGCAGATAAATGCTAAGCTTCCTTTGCATTCCACAAGAGGTCCCAGCTGGTCTTTCTCTTCCAGCAGTAACCCTGGGGCAGAAGGCAGTGCTTTTTATTTCCTCTCATATCTGCAAAATAAAAGCTTAATAAGGCTTGACACAGTTGTTCTTCTCCATGTGTAGTTTGGGGGGGTTCCCTAAAAATCTCTCAGGATACAGGGTTGTTTGAGACATTCTGAACATTTTGGCTGAAATTCTGTTCAAAGTTTTGTCACAGGGCTTTGCACGTGGATGATTTTCAACCATAGTTTCTATTTCACCTGATTTTTAAGGCCAGCAGGAACCATTATAATCATCTTGACTGAGTCCCATAAGCCTGAGGGTTTTGCTTAGTGGTTGTTGTGTGGAGCTTGTGGTAGAGTTTGAGCACATAGTTTAGAAAGGCATTCAATCTTGATTTAAAAACTCAAGTGTCAGGGAGTTTGTCCTGGATGGTTTACTACCTACCCAGTCTTGTTCTTGTGGATCAATTGTCTGAGTCACAGAATTTAGACTGTACAAGAAAAGGAAGCAAATTATAGTGGTGCCTCCCTTTACAACCCAAGCCTCAGATGAGACTAAAAATTGAGTATATTGAGGGTTACTTTTTACAAATCTGTACACAAGTAGTTTCAGAATTTCACAGATATACATGTTAAAAAAGAATACTCCTGGAGTGTTGAAGCTTTTTCTTTACAATATTTGTAGTGAGCTTTCCTGTAGGTTTTAAACACCATTATTTTTATGGCTGTTGAAGTGTTAATTTATGTACTTGGAGGCTTGATTCTGAAAGACAGAGAGGTTGGAAAAAGAAAAAAGATGATGTTAACAAGCCAACAGAGAAGTAAGAGTTGACAATTTGCTTTCAAAGAAAAAAAATGAGTGTTGCATGTGCTGCAAAGGTGTCTGTATCTATGTTGGTTGTGCTGCAGTCAAACTGTGCCTGATTGGACCTGCAGCCTTGTGTTCCTGTCCAGCCCCTGTGAGCTTGTCCTGGAACTTTGCTGAGTTCTCTGCAATCACTTCTGTTGGTAAATGGAGTCCCAATATTCAGATTTCATGCCTCAGCCTGTGTTTGCTCAGTGCAGGAGCACATGGCACGAGCTGTGGCAAGGAGCAGCTGCAGCCAACACCAGCTTTTGCCTTCCTTGTTAAGTTGGACCATTGCAGGAGCATTTCCTTTGGCATCAAGGAGTGCTGAAGGTTCCTTGAGGAACATTCTGGCTCTGAGCCATGAGAGCATTACTGTGAGAGACAAGGACAAGCAGAGGGCAGGGTACCCAAAAGTTATGTAACATCAGACAAGTCCAGGTTAAGGTCCTGTGATAGTGAAATGAGGGTTGTTCATAGAAGCTATCATTTTCTTGGTTATTTGTTCTGTTTTGTTTTGGTTTGGTTTGGTTTTTGTTTTGCTTTGCTTTTTGTTTTGTTGTTTGTTTGTGGTTTTTAGTTTTTTTCTTTCATACCCTCTAAGTATCTTATCAAAGTTCAGAAAGGAAGTCTCTCCTAATAAGCATGGGTTAGAAAACATTATCAGCTGAAGGCCAAGTTAATAAAGAGCTGCCTATTTATTTAAGACTTTGCTTGTGGATGAGAAGAATAATTGCAGCAACAGTTGTTCAGGCATTAATATCTGTTACAGCCATTAAACCACTGGAAACTTGTAAATGGGGTAACTGGTATAGAACTGGCTGGGTGCTGTTTGACTTCATCAAACCTTAAGGAAGCAGGAGGTGGTCAGGAGCACGAGGATGTTCTGCAGGTGCTGCTACTGCCTCTGTTCTGCTTTTTTAGTCCAGATTTTACTAGATGAAAATGACTTTCATACTGAAAAATGGAACACCTTTGACTATCCAAACTTAAACTGAATTTAAGAGTTTCATTGTCAATAAGTTAAAGATTTCATCTTTTTCAGGTTTAGCCTAAATATCCAAACTTTCAATGTTTAACTGATATTTGATCTATAATGTTTCTGTGTCTTTAATGAGGAGCATTTTATATGTTACATGGGATACTTGTTTCTAAAATGGTTTTATTTACCAATACAGTTGTTCTCTGTACTTACAGGAGAAAATATCTGAATCACCACATGATGCTAGGTAATTTTAAATTAAATGTAAATGTCAATATAGTATATACATATGTAAGTAAACAATGAAGTCTGGAGGAGAGTGAAACATTAACCTCAGCTGAGTGGTGAGAACGACAATATCACTCCTCATGTGGAAGCAAGAAATCAGAGGGAAAACCACTTTTTCTCCACATTTAATTTCAGGATTGATGCATGTCCCAGGCTATGTAGGATGGAGGTTTCCTTGCCCTGCCCAGTGTTCCCTGCTGGCAGCAGAAATCCTCATGTTCCACAGCAGAGGTGCCATTACTGGCAGTGACATTGCAGGAGCACGAGCTGTGGCTCCTCTGCAGGTGGGACTCACACTCACACCACAGGCAGTGAGAACTTCCTCAAGGCTCCAATTATTTCCATCTGGTAAAGGAAGGATGCATTTGACACAGGTGTCTATTGGCCTTTTCAACTCTGAGTGGCCACCCTCCAGCTGGCTCAGAGATGGGACTGTCCACAGAGGAAAGGAGAAACATCCCTGTTGCACACTTCCTTTCAGAGCAAATCCTTATGTTGTGAAAAAACTAAGACATTTCAGCATGCTTTGGATTGGTTTTCTAGGAAAAAAAAAGCTTGATGCAGGTATTTGATGCAGGTATTTTTGCCCATTTGATTTTAAACAGTCTGCAAGAGATGGTTACCATGTCCTCTAAGCTCTTAACTCAGTAAACCCAAAGCAATGTCACCTCTTTTTAAAATTTTAAACTGTTGAGAACCCAGCATGCTCTTGCTTTGCTTCTCAAGTTTTGCCCCTTCATTTCTTTTTTTTTTTTTTTCATAACAGGCACAAGCCTTAAGCACAGGTGGCTGCTGTGGTTTTTTATTTCTGATGATAGCTATTGACCTGCCAACTGGGTATTCTCTTGGTAATAGTAAGCAGGTTCCTAATGGCTAAACTTTCTTCCATTTAAATTCTGTAGTCCAAAAATAATCTAGTTTTTTATTAACCAGGGAATGTATTATTAAACACATACATCATTTTTACCAGACTGTACCTCTGTAAACCTAAGTAGTTTTAAGTCAATGTTTTAGGAT